>NW_028242735.1:0-60974 GCF_964263255.1 Lissotriton vulgaris | reverse complement strand
TTAGTTGTGGGTTGTGGAGTTTAAAGGGGTAAAGGGTGGGAAGTTTAATTATTTTAATAAATGCATATTTAGTTTTTAATGAATAATGTTTGCTTAATTGATAATTAATTATGTCAATTGTGCAAGGATTTTTTCCTAAAGATTTTAGTTGTGGGTTGTAGGCTTTGTAAACGTATGGGAAGGAAATTTATTTTCAGTGATTAATAATTAATTATGTTAATTGTGTCAATCATTTTCTGTTAAGTTTTATGAGTGTATTGTGTGTTATGTAGGGGTATATTGTAGGAAATAATTTAATTATAATAAATTAATAATTAATATTTAATTAACAATAACTTGTTTGTTGATACAAATGTATATTTATTGTGTACATATTTAGCTTTTTACAGTTAAGTTGTAGGTGCAGGTTGTGAGTTTTGTGGGGTGTAGGGTGCAAAGTAAGTTAATAAAATCTATTCAATAGATATATTGTGGTTAATAAATAATTTCTAAATAAAAATATTCATTTGTATGCAAATTATTGTTGAGTTTTATTTATAATCATATGTGTAGTTTTTTGCTATATGTGTTTAGCATTGTAATATGTTTTTATTTAAACAAATATTAATATTAAGCAGATTTGCGGATTTTTTGCACGTATTATATTCTCCGCAATCCAATACTTTTCCTACTGTTGTACTGACTGGAGTGGGAATAGTGAATTGTACACCTGCACTATCCAACACTTTCCCTACTCTTATTTTTATTGGAGTGAGAATAGTAAATGTTACCCCTATACAATCCAACACTTTTCAACTGTAGGTTATTTGGAGTGGGAATAGTAACTGTAACCCCTCTGCAATAGAGCAATTTCCCCACAGTTGCATTTATTGGAGTGGGAAGAGTAGATCTTACCCCTCTGCTATCCAGTACTTTCCATACTGTTTTACTGACAGGAGTGGTAATAGTAAATGTTACCCCTCCGGAATGCAACACCTTCCCTACTGTTGTACTGACTGGAATGGTAATAGTAGATGGTACCCTCAGCAATTCAACACATTCCTACTGTTGTACTTTATTGAGTGGGAATAGTAAATTTTACCCCTCTGCTGTCCAACACTTTCCGTACTATTGTACTGAATGGAGTGGGAATATTAAATTTTATTACACAACGAGAGGTACAAAGTTCCCCAGCATGATGGAAAGGGTAAGGAATGGGGGAACCTAGCGTGAACAAAATAGAGGGAGAGGAGAAAGGGGAAAGGTGAATCCCCTTTTCGGAACTAAAACCCTCACACACCCAGCAAGCTCGGTGTCATGCTTCATCATATGGTTTGTGCTCCTCGTCAGACTGGCGCTGCAATGTCTGATGGGCACCCGCGAAGTGGCTCTTTATCGGAGATCTTTTGTTCCTGCCATTTGTTGCATGTGGGTATGAGGGTTTTAATAAAAAATGTGGTGGTGTAGTCGTGAGTAGTGTGTTGATCCTAAAAAAGGTTAGGTAATCCACTGAGTACTTTAATATTGTGGTTAACTACCTTGTTTAAAAATTAAGTGGGGGAGAGATACGCACTGGTGCTATGGTCCAGTAGTGTATCGGCTACCCTAAGGTCGACATGTTTCATGCATATGTTGCAATTCGTAAGGACCTAGATGGTGAAAAAACTGTACTACACACAGAGAATAGAGCGATACAACCTTATTTTGGAAGTCAGTACGTGCGCAGGCCAATCGGTCCTGCCGTCTATGGTCCGACCTAAATAGGATGACAGAAAATATGAGTAGTGATGATACTACTCAATTACTGTGTTACTGCATTATTCAGGTCATAAAAACGCTAGGTAACAAGGTGAGTGCACACAGCCATTAGTGTCTATGGGGTACCATCATATGGTGGTGCAAGAGAACATTTAATAAAAACACAGAAATTTAAAGGAATTGCTGAAGACGCTCAGTGATGCTCGACTAAAACAAGGTGAACTCAGAGTTAGGGTCAATGAAAGTAAAGTAAATGCTCACCCTAATGTAGTCCCTAGGGTGCCTCAACGGTCTGCTCCCATGGAAATGGCACCTTGAAGTAGGTCCCAATCGATCAACAAGAGAGAAAGGGTAAAGATATTCACTCTCCTACCCCTAGTAATAGTATGGATAAACAACAAGAGAGTGAAATAGCAATCAGGCACCTCAAGGGATGCAGTGAGGGACAGACAGAAAAACAGAAAAACTGGGTGAAGGAAAAACACAAACAAAAACACAAAAGCAAATGTTATTTGCTTAAAGGACCTTTACTCACCACCTAGTGGTGACATGCTTCATCATCGGGTCCCCACTGGAAGGACCTAGCGCCCTTCCAGTGTGCTACAACGCCTGGTTACAGTGGAGCTGGTTCTTGTGTGTGTTGAAGTGGTGGAATAAACCCAATAGTGCTAAGTGAGTGCAAAATATTCTAAAAAAATGCTAAGTTGTGACTGACAAAATGTTTTTATTACTAGTCCAACCAGCACTTGGTTAAAAACAAGTGATGAATAGGAATGATCTCAATAATTGGAGACCCCTAGTCCTTAATTACTTTGTACACTTAGTACACTGCCCCCTCACGTGATGCGGGAGCTCAATGGCGGCTGCATCAGTTAAAAGAGGCTCCCAAATGTGCCTCATTTCTCCGGTCGCTCCTTGTCCTGACCCAACTTCATGGGGGAAGGTGTAGCAGGCTGAGTCCGCTCATTGGACAGGTAAGAACTTTTGCTAGTTGTTTGGCTTTCGCTCTTAGCGCCACCCACAGTGGCGCCGATCCCCGGGACACTCCGGGGCTGCTTCACTTTTGAGTCTGATGATTTGGAGGCATTGGTCTCTACTGACTTCGGTATCCTTTGGTGGGACAATGCTGTCCAGACATAGATGCCCGACTTTTGACCCGCCACCTACCTTGCTTGTACACGCGTTTGTAGGCATTAGGAGTGGGTGCCACAGGCGTGCTTACAGGGGCGCTGGCGTATCAACTAGGAGCGTCCTTCATCGTGGGGTTGCCGTTCGCACGTGTGACTCTGACTCCATTATTAGCTTGGCAACTTACATAGCGGTATGCCCCTTTGGAGCGTGGGAGCCATCGCCACTGTGTTGGCCAACCTTGGTGGGCATCTTTAACTCTTGTAATCTCTTTTTCCCCAAGGTACCAACTTCAAGGTGCCATTTCCATGGGAGCAGACCGTTGAGGCACCCTAGGGACTACATTAGGGTGAGCATTTACTTTACTTTCATTGACCCTAACTCCCAGTTTACCTTGATTTAGAGCATCACTGAGCATCATCAGCAATTCCTTTAACTTTCTTTGTTTTTATTAAATGTTCTCTTGCACCACCATATGATGTTACCCCACAGACACTAATGGCTGTGTGCACTCACCTTGTTACCTAGCATTTTTATGACCTGAATAATGCAGTAACACAGTAATTGAGTAGTATCATCACTACTCATATTTTCTGTCATCCTATTTAAGTCGAACCATAGAGGGCAGGACCGATTGGCCTGCACACGTACTGACTTCCAAAATGAGGTTGTATAGCTCTATCCTCTGTGTGTAGTACAGTTTTGTCACCATCTAGGTCCTGACGAATTGCAACATATGCATGAAACATGTCGACCTTAGGGAAGCGGATACACTACTGGACCATAGTACCAGTACGTATCTCTCCCCCACTTAATTTTTAAACAAGGTAGTTAACCACAATATTAAAGTACTCAGTGGATTACCTAACCTTTTTTAAGCTCCACACACTACTCACGACTACACCACCACATTTTTTATTAAACCGTCATAGACATTGCAGCGCCAGTCTGATGAGGAGCAAAACCCATATGATGAAGCATGACACCTAGCTTGCTGGGTGTGTGAGGGTTTCAGTTCAGAAAAGGGGATTCCCCTTTCCCCTTTCTCCTTTCCCTCTATTTTGTTCACGCTAGGTTCCCCTATTCCTTACCCTTTCCATCTTGCTGGGGAACTTTGTACCTTTTTTCTTGGCTTGTACCCTGGACCCCGTTGAAAAAGCCCTATAATGTTTCCCTATTTGTTTATAATAGTACATTTTATCCCTCCGCTATCCAATACTTTACCTACTGTTGTACTGATTGGAGTGGGATTAGTAAATTGTACCCCTCAGTACTCCAGTGGCAGGGGTGGAAATAGTAAATGTTACTTATCCACAATCCAGCACTTTCCCTACTCTTGCACTTACTGAGGAAGATTTGTAATTTGTTTCCAGTTTTACTATTTTTGCATTGCGTGAGGTGGATGTAATAAAATGTTTATGCTATAATAGTTTGCATAGTTTTTTATAAATTGTGGTGTGAATAGTGTATGTATTTCACTTTATATTTTATAATTTATTTCATATAGTTATGATTTATATTATTATGTGTTTTTATTTACATTTACAATATTTATAGTTATTAACGTTTTTAACGTGCAAAATATATTTACAAAATGTTGTTGTTTACTTTTTTAATTTAATTAAAATGGTTTGTTTTTTAAAGCTTTTGTTATTTGTATATTCAAATGTTCTAAATGCATATATATATATATATATATTCACTGAAAAAACCTTAGGTTTCAGGCCTTATATAGTTAGGAATTAGCATTTAAAAAACCTTTAAAATTCACTCAAAAAACTATAAGTTTTAGGGGTGTTAGAGTTAGCTGGACATTTCACTCATACAAAACCATTGAAATTGCTCCTATATAGTTAGTTGTACTAACTATATTTCGTGCACCCGCAATCCACTGCTGATGATGTCACATATTACATCATTCATGACATGGTCAGTGACATCACTGATGACATCTCAAATGACATCACTGATGACATCATCCAGTGAATGTGGTTTGCTTTGTTATTTAAATATGCATTGTATATAAAGCAATTTGCATTGAAGAATAAGTGGATATATAAAAATAAATATTTGGATGGAGGATTTAGTAGCAGTGTAATTGACTGTTTACCTGACCAATTTATAGTGTCTCACTAAATATTGTGTATAGTGACTAAACTGTTTTAATATCTGTATCACTTTGTCAGTTGTTGTGTAAACTGGTTCTCTAGTTAGTTACTAGCTATGTGAAAGTCTATATTAGGTATTGATTAGTTAACTGAGTATTTGTATGGGAGAGTGAATGTGTGTGTGGTTCGGTGGGGGGGGGTGTGACTGCCCAAAGATGTGTTAATAGTTGATTCACTAGATATATGAAGTTAAAACTCCATGTTCTAACAGTTGTTTGGGTGAGTGAATATCTTTATGGGTGTGGTGATGAGCAAATATATTTCTCAATGGTACATGTCCAACAAACTAGAAAAATAAAAGGCAGTGTATGTGCCAGTTGTTGTATATAAATAAGTATACATAAGACTCAATGATTGTGTGAGTGACTGTATGGAAAACTTTATATTTGTAATAATAATTTTATAATTCATTAAGTATGACTTACTATCTAAATGAATAGATGAAGTTGTGTTTGTATAAGTGTGTAGCTAAGTAAATATGTAAGTATGATCCATTGTTTGCATAAGTGAGAAGGATGACTTCATATGTGAATAGGATGTGTGCTGGTGTGTAATGTCGATTTAGGCATATAAGTATTTTTGATAGTGTTCTATTGTTCATTGACAGCATGTATGAGTGAATCTACAGGTAAGTGATTAGATGTGTGTATACGTCTATGAATCACTGAGTGGGTTTTAGATACTAGTATTGCTGTAACAATGGATTCAAATATGATACTCTGTATTTTACAAAGAGTGATGAAAGATTTTACTAGTGTACGAAAAGGTGTTAGTGATTGTCACGTGGATGATGCCATCAGTGATGTCATCAGTGATGTCATTTGAGATGTCATCAGTGATGTCACTGACCATGTCATGAATGATGTAATATGTGACATCATCAGCAGTGGATTGTGGGTGCGCGAAATATAGTTAGTACAACTAACTATATAGGAGCAATTTCAACGGTTTTGTATGAGTGAAATGTCCAGCTAACTATAACACCCCTAAAACTTATAGTTTTTTGAGTGAATTTTAAAGGTTTTTTAAATGCTAATTCCTAACTATATAAGGCCTGAAACCTATGGTTTTTTCAGTGAATTTCAATGGTTTTTTAAATGCTAATTCCTAACTATATAAGGCCTGAAACCTATTGTTTTTTCAGTGAATTTGCAAGGTTTTTCAAATGCTAATTCCTAACTATATAAGGCCTGAAACCTATGGTTTTTTCAGTGAATTTCAATGGTTTTTTAAATGCTAATTCCTAACTATATAAGGCCTGAAACCTATGGTTTTTTCAGTGAATTTGCAAGGTTTTTTTAATGCTAATTCCTAACTATATAAGACCTGAAAGCCCACCAGGAACCTCCAGTATGCGCCAGGGGACTGCATTGCAGAGAGGTGTAATGAAGCCACGCCCCTTTTTATACCTCTCTGCAACGCAGCCCCCGTGCATGTTTGAAGAGGGGGAACTAATTCCCCTTGCATACTGGGGGCCCCTGGGGGCCAACTAGCCCACCTGGAACCTCCAGTATGCGCCAGGGGGCTTCATTGCAGAGGTGTAATGAGGCTATGCCCCTTGTTACACCTCTCTGCAATGCAGCCCCCTGGCGCGTTTGCAGAGGGGGAACTAATTCCCGTTGCATACTGGGGGTCCCTGGGAGCCATCTAGCCCACCGGGAGCCTCCAGTATGTGCCTGGGGGCGGCAATGCAGAGAGGTGTAATGAGGCCACACCCTTTTTTACACCTCTCTGCAACGCAGCCCCCGTGCATGTTTGAAGAGGGGGAACTAATTCCCCTTGCATACTAGGGGTCCCAGGGGGCCAACTAGCCCACCTGGAACCTCCAGTATGCGCCAGGGGGCTGCATTTCACAGAGGTGTAATGAGGCTATGCCCCTTTTTACACCTCTCTGCAACACAGGCCACTGGCACGTTTGCAGAGGGGGGACTAATTCCCCTTGCATACTGGGGGTCCCTGGGTCATATATGCCCAAACGCCAATATACCGAACAATTGAAAATGACTTTTCTTGAGAAACATTTAGATTTGGATTATCATTTCCTATACTTTGGAATTTTTGAAAGACTGACTTTGAGGATGCCTAAATTACTCAAGTCTGCCTGAATTGTGTGGGTAAAATTCATACCTAGTCACTTTGAATAAGAATGTACTTACGTGTCGTCTAACATTTGGAAGAAATATCTAGTTATATGGCAACAGGATACCAACATAACTTGAAGGAAATAAGAACGCCCTGAAGAAGTTCTGTTGTACAGAACGAAACGCGTTGGCTGGCTGTGGTACATAAACTTAAGGAAAATAAAAGCATTTGAGTATACACCAAGATTCAGCGTTTCAATAAGGACTCTAAGTGATATGATTTGATTGGACTTATTGTGCAAGTGGTGCTGTGCCAAACTTTGGAATATTCTCCACTACTCTCTACTACTTACCCTCTACTACTCCACTACTTTCTAAGACTCACTCTCTACTACTCATTCTCTACTATTCTACTACTCTCTACTACTCTCTCTCTACTACTCACTCCCTACTACTCACTATCTACTACTCTCTACTACTCACTCTCTACTACTCTCTACTCTCTACTACTCACTATCTACTACTCTCTCTACTACTCACTCTTTACTACTCACTCTCTACTACTCTCTACTACTCACTGTCTACTTCTCACTCTCTACTACTCTCTACTACTCACTCTCTACTACTCTCTCTCTACTACTCACTCTCTACTACTCACTCTACTACTCACTCTCTACTACTCTCTACTACTCACTCTCTACTACTCTCTCTTTACTACTCTCTACTACTCACTCTCTCTGCTACTCTCTACTATTCTCTCTCTCTGCTACTCACTCTCTACTACTCTCTACTACTCACTCTCTACTACTCACTCTCTACTACTCACTCTTTACTACTCTCTACTACTCACTCTCTACTGCTCTCTACTACTCACTCTATTACTTAGTCTCTGCTACTCTATACTACTCATTCTCTACTACCCACTCTCTACTACTCTCTACTACTCACTCTACTATTCACTCTACTACTCTCTACTACTCACTCTCTGCTACTCTCTCTACTGCTCTCTACTACTCTCTACTACTCACTCTCAACTCTATTACACACTCTCTACCTCTCTACCTCTCTCTACTTCTCTCTCTACTAGTCTCTACCTCTCTACCTCTACCTCCCTACCTCTACCTCTCTACCTCTACCTCTATACCTCTCTCTACATGCACACATATACACATATATATATGCATATGCATTTATATATATGTATGTGTATATATAAACATACATATATAAACATATATAATATGCATATCTATATAAATCCAAATATAAATGCAGGCATACATAAACATACATGCACACATATGCATGTTATTTACATGAAAGTTTTAAAAACACTAATAAAAGCAAAGCTAAAAAGCCACCTCATTAAAAACAGAATGGCTTTAACTTAAACGAGGGTGAGATCTATTGCATTGTCAATGCTTGTTTACTTTGGTTCCTTCAAGAAGGCATTCAGATGTGTCACACATTTGCCATAAATTCTGAATGTTAGCACTCTAGTTGCTCATTAGATCACTGTAGTAAAGCTACTGCTCACCAGGGAAGTCTGCTGCTGGTATTCAAAGGGCATCTTTCAGTCTGCATGTCAGAATTTTTTTAATGAAATAGAAGAGGATTTGAGAAGTCACTCAAAATGTGCCCTAATTTTTCTTTCTGAAGCACTAATCATACTTTCTATGGCAAAATGAGCCCCCTCATTTTGTTCCTTTTTAAATTAAATGTTTTCAGACTTACCACTTCATTCCAATCAAGATGGCTTCTGGTGTGTCATACTTTTGTCATAAGTAAGACTGTTAGCGCTCTAGTTGCTCTTTAGAACACTCTGGGACATTCTGTCATTGGGCTATACTTGGGCTACATCTGGGTGATATTTGGGCTACTTTTGGGCTCTTTTGTCTCTGGTGGCCATCTTGGGAGATTGCATGTCATAATTTTTTAATGAAATTGAAGAGGATTTGAGAAGTCACTCAAAATGTGCCCTAATTTTTCTTTCTGCAGCACTAATCATACTTTCTATGGCAAAATATACCCCCTCATTTTGTTCCTTTTTAAATTAAATGTTTTAAGAGTTACCACTTTATTCCAATCAAGATGGCTTCAGGTGTGCCATACCTTTGTAATAAGCAGGACTGTTAGCGCTCTAGTTGTTCTTAAGAACACTCTAGGAGGCTGCAGTAGAACACAAAGGAATCAACTGACAGTCTCTGTCCTTGTTGGATGTACATGTTTTACTGAGAATGTCAGACTTCATTCTCACATGACTGAGAAAGATAATGTGAATTTACAGAAAATATGCTTTCAGTTTAGCTTATAGATCCCCTTCCAAACCACTGTGGGAAAAGCATGAGATAATAGTTTTCTTTCAAACATGATTCATGATATCCCAGCAGAAGGCTTTTTCACATGGTAAAATCACCTTAGAACGCACCACAATTCCTAAAATGAGTATGGTACCATCAACAAATGATTTATAATGTAACTAAAGTCCTAACACCTTGTATTAACTACAATGCTTTTTAATGAGGTGCTATCATGTATATTGGTCCCAAGATGGCTGCCAACACTTCTTGGATGAAGTGCTGACAGCCAATCAGATCTCACGATGAGATGTGTGGTTAGGCTCATCCCGGATATATATGTGTTTTTGAACCTAATTGTCATAAAAAACAATGGAGCAATTTTCACCAAACATAGCAAAGGCACATCTGCGTACCAGTCCCTACAATTTTGCAAAGTTTGGCGTTATTCCATTCAGTGGTTCAGGCTGTAGACTTGTGAGACTGTCCTATGGAAATTAACATGGGGAAAACACGTTTTCGGACCCCCCTTTTTTCTCAGCCCCCACTTCACGAATCCCCCCGAAACTTTCAGGGAAGGAGCGGAGCGGAGCTGGCCAAAATTTTGAAAAAATACACGCAAATTCCTCAACCGGCGCCAAAGTTATTCCCAATAGAATGTTGCGGATTTCCTATGGTAGCTAATACTAACTATATATACCTATTGGCTATCGCCAGTAGGTAATATATATATGTATATATATATATATATATATATATATATATATATATATATATATATATATATATATATATATATATATATATATATATATATATATATATATTCACTGAAAAAACCATAGGTTATAGACCATATATAGTTAGGAATTAGCATTTACAAAACCTTATTTTACTCACACAAAACCATTGAAATTCACATATATAGTTAGTTGCACTAACTATATATCGCGCAACCGCAATCCACTGCTGATGATGTCACATATTACATCATTCATGAAATGGTCAGTGACATCACTGATGACATCTCAAATGACATCACTGATGACATCACTGATGACATCTCATTTGACATTACTGATCACATCACTGATGACATCATTCATGTGATAATACGATGAACCTCTTCAGACTCTAATATAACCTTAGATACACTCAGTATAAACAGACACTCACAGAATGTCACTCATCCACGGAGTTACTCACACACCTAGTCAGTCATGCAACGAATCAATCACACCTCCATTTCCTCAACTATACAGTTATACAAACTTTACTTATTCAAACATATACTAACACATATTTACTCTCTTATACAATCCCTGATACAAGTTTACAATGATCCATACAGCCACTCACACATTCACTGGCTCTTATGCACAGTTATTTATATATGTCAACTCTTACATGTACTGTGGAGAAGTGTGGCTCACTGGTTAGAGCAGGCAGACCCTGGAGCAGAGGTCAGACCCTAGACCAGGGTTCAATTCCCGACGCGGCAGGGTCTTGAGCTCAAATGTCCACGGACTTGATAATTCTCGCTTCGGTGCCTGACCTAATCATGGGTTCACACTATGCAACTCTGGGCATTAAGCTTGCTTAATCTCCACAACGGCCCCCGGCGGCGGGATGCCTGGCTTTCACCTTGGGGATGCCCGTTAGGGGCTATCTCACAAGGAAAAGCCAGGACGGGTTCCCAAGGCAAGCGCCGAGATGCCTCCGGGTGATTCGAGCGCTATATAAGAACATACAAAAAAAAAAAAAAAAATACTGTGTTTTACATATGTACTTACTTTGACATGTAGCACTGAGATATCCATTCACTCACCAATACACTCATGCACACAGTCAACCGCCCATACAGCTGTTTCCACATGCACATTTGAACCCATACATCTAGTGAATCAACTGCTCACACATCTATACACAGAGTCATACACCTCCCAGCCACCCACACACACACTCAGTCTCCCATACAAATACTTGGGCAACCAATCAATAACCCATATAGTTACTCATATAGCTACTGATCAACACATGCAGCAGTTTACAGAACAACAGACATAATGATGCACAAATTAAGACAGTTTAGTCACTAACCCATGCACTCAGTGAGACACATTTAATCACTCACTCATACAGTCAGTCAGGCACCTACTAAATCCTTCATCCAGACACTTATACATCCACTCATTCTTCAATATGTAAGACATATTTTAACTTTACAGAAACATACAGTCACTGGATGTTGTCATCAGTGATGTCATTAGTGATGTCATTTGAGATGTCATCAGTGATGTCATCAGTGATGTCACTGACCATGTCATCAATGATGTAATATGTGACATGATCAGCAGTGGATTGCGGGTGCGCGATATATAGTTAGTGCAACTAACTATATATGTGAATTTCAATGGTTTTGTGTGAGTAAAATAAGGTTTTGTAAATGCTAATTCCTAACTATATATGGTCTATAACCTATGGTTTTTTCAGTGAATTTTCAAGGTTTTGTAAATGCTAATTCCTAACTCTATATGGTCTATAACCTATGGTTTTTTCAGTGAATTTCAATGGTTTTTTAATAGCAAATATCAAAAGCTGTAAAATGTATTCTTCTTTTAAAGGAAAAATATATTTTATATGTATTTAATATAATTTTTTTATGTATGTAAATTTTTTGAGGGAACAAATGTATCAACTATCATGCTGAAGAAGAGTGTGGGGAAAAAAACAAAGAGGAGGACTAAGAGGAAAGAACAATCAGTTCAAAAATACATGAAGTGCTTTTCCACACATTTACATTTAAATAACCCATATTAGAACATACAAAATATCTACAGAGAAGACGGTGTACATTGAATTTTAGACTCTTCATTGGTACCTACATGTTGGTACTTACATCACCCATACAACACAACAGCGCTATTCAGAGCTACTCTACCTCAAAGCACTCTAAAATATTATTTAACTATTTCCCTTGGTTTTCCCCTTGTTACGCTTTCCGGAACGCTACCCGGTGCGCTGACCGGGGGCAAACCGTGCGAAAATCTGAAAAAAAGGTTGTTTTTTTTACATATATGGGCCTCCTCAGCCACCCTCAGAAAACCTAGGGGGTCAGGATATGTCTCCCGTGCCCCCTTATACACATTCCCAACATTGTTTATCCTCCATCTTGTGACTAAATTCGTCCTAAACACAAGATGGCGGACTACCATTACGCTACCGGTGAGCTACCCGGTTCGCGTACCGGGTAGCGCTTCCACCGAGAAAAATCGAAAAAAAAAATATTTTATTTTTTTGCTCTGCGGGGCCCTTTAATAGCCCCCACATCAATCCTAGGGGGTCAGGGGATGTATGACGTTACAACGCATACTTTTACTCCGCATACCATTACAACGCGGTATTCACAACGCATACCACTACAACGCATAGCGCTTTGGGGTGCTGGATAGTGGTAAGTATAATTTACTATTCTAACTCCAGTCCCCGTGGACCCTAGGGAAGGTGTTGGATAGTAAATTAAACTTACCTCTTATCCTAGAGCGCCCCCCAGCGCTATGCGTTGTAATGGTATGCGTTGTAATGCCTGCGTTGTAGTGGTAGTGCGTTGTAAAAAATGCGTTGTAACAGGTGCATACCGGGTCAGGAGGGGTCTACATTGCCCCTTTCATTCATTTCCCCCTTCGTTTATTTCCACCTCTTGTCTCTCGATCCTACCGAGAGACAAGATGGCGGCCGCTCCGGACTGTTTAGAATGTTGAGAGCCAATCCGCTTCTCCTCGCGAAGTTCCGTTACGCGTCTGGTACGCGAACCGGGGCGCTAACCGGGACGCTGTCACAGATATATATATTTTTCTGAACGTTAATTTCTCAAAATCCACTGGAGCACATATCTTGAGACCTAGCAAAGGCACATCGGGCAAACAGTCTCTACAATTTTGCCAAGTTTCATAGAAATCCATTCAGCCGTTCGAGCTAAAAGTGAGTCCAACCGCCCTATGGAAAACTCAATGTTAAAAACACGTTTTGGGACCCCCCCTTTTTTCTCAGCCCCCGCTTTACGAAACCCCCCCAAACTTTCAGGGGACGCTCAGAAACAAAATGTGCCATTTTCCTGAAAATTTCAGCCAATTCCGTCTATCAACGCCAAAGTTATTCAACATAGAATTTTCAGAAATCCCTATTCAAAAAAATCCTAACTATATATACCTACTGGCGACCGCCAGTAGGTAAAATATATATATATATATATATATATATATATATATATATATATATATATATATATATATATATATTACCTACTGGCGATAGCCAGTAGGTATATATAGTTAGGATTTTTTCTCTATGGGACTTTTGAAAATTCTATGTCTAATAACTTTGGCGTTTGTGGACGGAATCGGCTGAAATTTTCAGGAAAATGGCACATTTTGTTTCTGAGCAGCCCCTAAAAATTTGGGGGGGTTTCGTCAAGGGGGGGCCGATAAAAAAGGGGAGCCCCAAAACGCGTTTTTCCCATTCATTTTTCCATAGGGCGTTTGGCCTCACTTTTAGCTCGAACGGCTAAATGGATTTGCACGAAACTTGGCAAAATTGTAGGGACTGTTAGCCCGATGTGCCTTTGCTGGGTCTCAATATATGTGCTACAGTGGATTTTGAGAAATTAAAGTTTTAAAAAACAGATATATCTGTGACAGCGTCCCGGGTAGCGCTCCGGTTCGCGTACTTTTCGCGTTACGGAACTTTGCGAAGTGAAGCTGATTGGCAATCCGGTGTCTGTCAACATTCTAAACAGTCCGGAACGGCCGCCATCTTGTCTCTCGGTAGGATCGAGAGACAAGAGGAGGAGAAAAACGAAGGGGGAATTTAATGAAAGGGGGCAAGGTAGACCCCTCTTGACCCCCTAGGAATGATGTTGGGGTTATTAAAGGGTCCCGTGGGGCAAATAAAAAAAATTGATTTTTCGCGGTAGAAGCGCTTCCCGGATCGCGAACCGGGTCGCGAAACGGGAATTCGCCATTTTGTGTTTCGTTTTAATTAAATTACAAGATGGAGGAAAAACAATGTGAGAAATGGGTATGAGGGGGTACGGGAGACGTATCCTGACCCCCTATGTTTTCTGAGGGTGGCTGAGGATGCTCACATATGTTGATACATGTCTTCCAGCGGCTGCGCGTAAGCGGTTTTTTTTTTGGGTTGCTGCGTGACGTCTGTTAACGTTCGATTCGAAGGAAATCAGGAAGTGTTGACCGCCATTTTGTCACTGCGAGTAAATATATTGTTAAAAATAATTGTTATAAATTAATCCGTATTGATAAACATTGTCTGCGCCATCTTGCCTTTTTTCCAATGCCACACTTTTGTCGTGCACGGCAGCCATTTTAGATGCCTTGATCAGACCCACTCTCTGCATGCCGCCGATCCCCAGCATGGCTCCCCACCCTTGCAAGCATCACCCCCACGCACTGGTCACCCCCGCTCTCTCTCTCATGCATGGGCCATAAACCTCCCCCCATCTGTGCTGCTCTTCCCTGAGAATCACACCCTGTGCCTGCCCGACACCTCCCTTTCACCCTATTCACTACCGCACCCTCTGACACTCCTCTTCCTCTCTGTCTGATTGTCCAGGCCGGTCTCAGGCTATCACCTAGCCCTGCGGATGTAGTTTATGGCCCCAACTGTAAAGAATCACCCCTCTTCAAAGGAGTTACAGTAGATCAAGGCCCCCACCCCATGAGATCCGTCACACCACACGCGTTCCTACTATCTGATAACGATCCTGTATTGTGATTGGGGAGGGGATTCTCACTGTAAGGGTGTGTGGGACCGAGCCTGAAGCGGAAGATTCCAGGGATGCCTTTTTGTACATCAAAGTCTTCACAATTATGTGTCACATTAAAAATATATAGCACTCCAACAAAGTAGTAGGATTATAACACTTTAATAACTTATAAATATATACAACGCTCCAACAAAGTAAACACGTTAAAAAAAAAATTTTTAAACAACTATTTACATGGCAGCCTGCTGCAACATCCATCTCAAAGCAACAATGGGCTGCTTTGGTCTGTCTTTTAGTCGGCAAAATTCGTCGGCCTGTGAGGTGGCGTCAGTAGCGGTCCGTTGTGCGAATAGGCCGAAGGCAGCACAACGCGCCGAGATCCGGACGGCACCCAGGTGGTGTCCAGTAAGTTGCCGCGCTGGTCTGGCCATCCTACAATGGTGCGCCAAAAAACGGCGTGGGGCGCCCCGGGGGAGGGAGGCGGCGCGAACGGGCCTCCTCCGCCTCCCCAGGTGGAGGCTCCTCTGCTGCAGTGGGGCGCCCTTTAGCGTTTCAGTCGCCATTCAGCTGTTTAGCGCCCGCTTTTGCGGCACTGTGCCTCATCCGCCATTCAGCTGAGTTTCGCCCACTCTTGCGGTGCAGCGATAGGCGGCTGCCACAGGACTCTTAAAATGGCGGCCGGCTCTTCGGATTTGGGCCTGGTCCACTAAAATGGCCCTGGGACACATTTGAACTCGGACATTTGCCTGCTAGGGCTTGGGCCCCATTCTCGAAAGCGTCCCCTCAGCCTTGAAGATTCTACAAAAGTCATCAGGGCCCCCGACTCTCGCAGGCTTCCGGTGGGGAGCGGCTGCCATGATTGCTTGCGGAATGGCCACGACGGAGCTACGAGATGGTGGTGCTTTCATGCTGACGCCAGCTTCAGTCTGAAACATCCAGAAACACTGTAGACTACCAATTCGATGACTTCCGGTGGAGCCCCAACGTGACCCGGTAGGGAAGAACTTGCCCTCCCCTCTTTTCACTGATGGTTCTTGTTGCCTGTCCCCTCTGTTGTCATCTAACAGAACCTTTTTGGACTGCCGAGTGAGAAAAAAAAAGGTGGGGCTTTCATCATTTGGGAAAAAAAAATGTTTCAATCCAATGAAAAGTGTTATTTTTAGGTCATATGATCAAGCCTTCCATCATTAGGAAACCAAAAGTAAAATGAACCAATGAAAAGTTTTATAAACAAGTCACATGACCTGTTATGCGGCTTTGGGCTATAAAAAGCCTACAAAATCCGTTGGCCTGTGAGGCGGCGTCAGTAGCGGACCGATGTGCGAATAGGCCGAAGGCAGCACAACGCGCCGAGATCCGGATGGCACCGAGGTGGTGTCCAGCAAGTTGCGGCACTGGTGTGGCCATCCTACAATGCTGCGCCGAAAGTCGGCGTGGTGTGCCCAGGGGGGGGGGAGGCGGTGCGAACGGGCTTCTCCCGCCTCCCCAGGTGGAGGCACCTCATCTGCAGTGCGGCACCCCTTACCGTTTCACTCGCCGTCCAGCTGAGTTGCGCCCGCACTTGCTGCTACAGTAGGCCGAAGGCAGCACAACGCGCGAGATCCGGATGGCACCGAGGTGGTGTCCAGCAAGTTGCCGCACTGGTGTGGCCATCCTACATTGCTGCGCCGAAAGACGGCGTGGTGTGCCCGGGGGGGGAGGCAGCGCAAACGGGCCTCTCCCGCCTCCCCAGATGGAGGCACCTCATCTGCAGTGGGGCGCCTCTTAGCGTTTCACTCGCCGTCCAGCTGAGTTCCGCCTGCTCTTGCGGAACAGTGCCTCACCCGCCATCCAGCTGAGTTCCGCCCGCTCTTGCGGCACAGTGCCTCACTCGCCATCCAGCTGAGTTGCGCCCGCTCTTGCGGCTACAGCGTCTCGCCCACCATCCAGCTGAATTGCGCCCACTCTTGCAGTGCAACGAAAGGCGGCTGCAACAGGACTCTCAAAATGGCGGCCGGCTCTTTGGATTTGGGCCTGGTCCACTAAAATGGCCCTGGGACACCTTGGAACTTGGACGCTTGCCAGCTAGGGCATGGACCCCATTCCCGAAAGCGTCCCCTCTTTTGACTGATTGTTCTTGTTGCCTATCTCTTCTGTTGTCATTTAACTGAACCTTTTTGGACTGCCGAAAGGGGTTCTGGTCCGACCGCTGGTTGGTGGAGACATTTTGACTATATCCTGGACCTGCCCGGCCTCGCCCAAAATGGCGCCGGTATAAATGGGACTCGTAACTCCTTGTTGTGTACTGGTTGCCCAACCTTGATATCACGAGATACGTATGCAGTTTTTGTAGCACATGGCGGGCGGGGACGAGTTCTGATTGAACATTTGGACATCCCTATTGATATTAAGTTCTGATGTGTTATTGATTACTGTACTATTGAAAGTTCGAATTAACGTCACCCATGGTACTTGCCCGCAAATGTATATCTAGATAATTTTATTGTAACTGGCCCTGTTGTACTTTAATTATAAAATGTACGTCCACCGATTCCGCAACTGTTAGACACCTTAGTTCTTGCAACCTAATGGCCCGCCCGTTACGTTCTTCTACAGTGTAAATGTCCCCTCATCATATACGATTCCAGTTTGCTCCGTGGCCGGCCCACGTGGTTATAGGCCCGTATTTGTATACTGACATTTTCACAATAAAGGTTTTTAAAACAAAACATGGTAGTAGTACCTAGATTGGTAAAGTTTTGAATAATAGCCACTGTTTTCGAATCAGTAAAAGGCAAGTGAAATAAAGCAGCCCGATTACATGACGGTTAAAAGGTATAATACGCAGGAACGCAGTAAAGATAAATGGTCAAGGGCTGTTGTGTTTTCCACTCCTGCAACATAAAGTGATCGATAAGAATCCGATATTCATGCCTATCAGTGACTAAGACAGCAGGCCGAGCCTCTTTTGTTCAACGGCTCCCTCATGGGACGAAGAAACGCCCTTTTTCTCGAAATAGGAATATTTTACTTGCAGGACAGTTGTAAATTTCCCCGGAAAATACATTAGCCTATAACATTGTTAGTAATAAACTGTAAATGCATCTGGGTCCTTTGCTTTACAAGTCAGAGTGAGAAAAAAAAAGGTGGGGCTTTCATCATTTGGGAAAAAAAAATGTTCGAAAGCAATGAAAAGTGTTATTTTTAGGTCATATGACCAAGCCTTCCATCATTAGAAAAACAAAAGTAAAATGAACCAATGAAAAGTTTTATTAACAAGTCACATGACCTGTTATGCTTACGTTACGCACTGCGCGCCGCGCCCTGGATCGCTTCCGGGAAGCTGCGCCTCGCGCACCGGAGCACTTCCGGGTGCGCTAACGCGGCGCATCATATGACGCATTACGCGACAACGCAGGTCCAGAATATAGTCAAAATGTCTCCACCAACCAGCGGTCGGAACACAACCCCTTTCAGCAGTCCAAATATTCTGTTAAATGACAACAGAAGGGACAGTCAACAAGAACCATCAGTCAAAGAGGGGAGGGCAAGTTCTTCTCTACCGGGTCATGTTGGGGCTCCACCGGAACTGATCGAATTGGTAGTCTACAGTGTTTCTGGATGTTTCAGACTGAAGCTGGCGTCAGCATGAGAGCACCACCATCTCGTGGCTATGTCGTGGCCATTCCGCGAGCAATCATGGCAGTCGCTCCCCACCGGAAGTCTACGGGAGTCGGGGGTCCCGGTGACTGTCGTAGAATCTTCAAGGCTGAGGGGACTCTTTTGGGAATGGGGCCCATGCCCTAGCAGTCAAGCGTCCGAGTTCCACGGTTGCCCAGAGCCATCTTTAAAACACGAAAATGTTTTTACCTACCACGTACTTGACATTTTAAAGTTTTGATATTTGCTATTAAAAAACCATTGAAATTCACTTAAAAAACCATTGGTTATAGACCATATATAGTTAGGAATTAGCATTTACAAAACCTTGAAAAATCACTGAAAAAAACATGGGTTATAGACCATATATAGTTAGGAATTAGCATTTACAAAACCTTATTTTACTCACACAAAACCATTGAAATTTCATATATAGTTAGTTGCACTAACTATATTTCGCGCACCCGCAATCCACTGCTGATCATGTCACATATTACATCATTCATGACATGATCAGTGACATCACTGATGACATCACTGATGACATCACTGATGACATCCGCTTGACGAAACCCCCCCAAACTTTCAGGGGACGCTCAGAAACAAAATGTGCCATTTTCCTGAAAATTTCAGCCAATTCCGTCCATCAACGCCAAAGTTATTCAACATAGAATTTTCAGAAATCCCTATTCAAAAAAATCCGAACTATATATACCTACTGGCGACCGCCAGTAGGTAATATATATATATATATATATATATATATATAAATATATATATACATATATATATATATATATATATATATATATATATATATATATATATATATATATATATATATATATGAAACACAAACTTTTTCTCCTAAAAAGGGAAACGAGCCGCTGCCTCAGCAATGAAGGGATTTATTTTGGGTGTTATTCAATTAGGCATTCCTGACGCGTTTCAGTCCTCCTGGACTTTTCTCAAAGGATTGCGCCTGTAACTTGCGTGCAGCAGAAATCCACAAGCCTGCTGAATTTAAAAAGTTCCGCCCTTTGTTTTTCATGATTAAACAACAGGGGGTGGTGATGGACAGAGTTTCTGAATTAAGCAGAATACTCTCACCCAGTCAAGAGATCAGGGCTTAATCCAACACCGTTTTTTAGCTCACTGCACCATCCCAGCTCTTTGTTTTTCATGGGCTGCCTCCGTGGGACCATCCGTCATCTCCGTTCACAGGACCGGGGTTGATTTGAATCCATTACCTCAGGTGGTGCAATCTGGAATCACTTCCTTAGAAGTCCAAGTGTCTTATGGGTCCTGTGACGGAAACGGCGATCTGATTTTGCAGGTTTGGCTGGGACTTGTAGTTTTGTGCTGCATTTCAAGGTTCTTTTTATTTTTCCCCCTCATGGCTGACACCATTGCATGCCTCCTTTGAAAGGCTGCTCGGACACCATACCGAAGTCCAGTCTTCGGGTGCACCTGCTGAACCCTGTTCCTTTGCACGAGTCCTACCACATGGTTCAATGCGGGCAGCTGTGGTGCGCTTTGCTGGTGGTGCGATCCTCTTGGCTGAACCACGCCATATTTATGAAACACAAACTTTTTCTCCTAAAAAGGGAAACGAGCCGCTGCCTCAGCAATGAAGGGATTTATTTTGGGTGTTATTCAATTAGGCATTCCTGACTCGTTTCAGTCCTCCTGGACTTTTCTCAAAGGATTGCGCCTGTAACTTGCGTGCAGCAGAAATCCACAAGCCTGCTGAATTTAAAAAGTTCCGCCCTTTGTTTTTCATGGGCTGCCTATATATATATATATATATATATAGGTATATATAGTTAGGATTTTTTTCCTATGGGATTTTTGAAAATTCTATGTCTAATAACTTTGGCGTTTGTGGACGGAATTGGCTGAAATGTTCAGGATAATGGCACATTTTGTTTCTGAGCAGCCCCTGAACATTTGGGGGGGTTTCGTCAAGGGGGGGGGCGAGAAAAAAGGGGGGTCCCAAACGTGTTTTTTAACATTGAGTTTTCCATAGGGCGGTTGGCCTCACTTTTAGCTCGAACGGCTGAATGGATTGCACGAAACTTGGCAAAATTGTAGGGACTGTTAGCCCGATGTGCCTTTGCTAGGTCTCAATATATGTGCTCCAGTGGATTTTGAGAAAATAACATTTTAAAAAACAGATATATCTGTGACAGCGTCCCGGGTTGCGTACTTTTCGTGTAACGGAACTTTGCGAAGCGAAGCTGATTGGCTCTCCGGTGTCTGTCAACATTCTAAACACTCAAGAATGGCCACCATCTTGTCTCTCGGTAGGATCGAGAGACAAGAGGAGGAGAAAAACGAAGGGGGAATTTAATGAAAGGGGGCAAGGTAGACCCCTCTTGACCCCCTAGGAATGATGTTGGGGTTATTAAAGGGTCCCGTGGGGCAAATACAAAAAATTTGATTTATCGCGGTAGAAGCGCTTCCCGGTACGCGAACCGGGTCGCAAACCTGTAGCAAAGTGGGAATTCGCCATTTTGTGTTTCATTTTAATTAAATCACAAGATGGAGGGAAAAAAATGTGGGAAATAGGTATAAGGGGGCACTGGAGACGTATCCTGACCCCATATGTTTTCTGAGGGTGGCTGATGATGCTCATATATATTGACACATGTCTTCCAGCGGCTGCGCGTGAGCGGAATTTTTTTTGTTGCTGCGTGACGTCTGTTAACGTTCGATTCAAAGGAAATCAGGTAGTGTTGACAGCCATTTTGTCACTGCGAGTAAATATATTGTTCATTTCAAAGCGTTGGAACATGGAAAAGGGAGAAGGTAGAGATTGTCTTGCTGTGTAGTTTTTCTCAGGGTGTGCAGTAAGGCCCGCTTATACTCACGGTGGGGTCTTTGAACACTTTAGCAAATGATGATCCAAGCTGAGGCAAAGGAGGGTGTCAGTCGGGGGGGGGGGGCAGCAATGGTGCAGTTTTCACTTTCATGTTTAAGTGTTAAAATCTGGTTTGCGATGTCAACATAATCGGCGCCACCTTGTCCCCACTCAGGCACGTACGCTCTAGCAAGCAGCAGCCATTTTGAAAGCGCTACGGTCCCCAGCGCGTCTCCCTGGCGCTACGAACACCCCCCCTCTCTGACCTCTCCCGTTCTCTCTGTGGAAAATTAATCCGTATTGATAAACATTGTCTGCGCCATCTTGCTTTTTTTCCAATGCCACACTTTTGTCGTGCACAGCAGCCATTTTAGATGCCTTGACCAGACCCACTCTCTGCACGCCGCCGATCCTCAGCACGGCTCCCCACCCTCGCAAGCATCTCCCCCACGCACTGGTCACCCCCGCTCTCTCTCATGCATGGGCCATAAACCTCCCCCCATCTGCGCTGCTCTTCCCTGAGAATCTTACCCCGTGCCCGCCCCCTTTCACCCTATTCACTACCGCACCCTCTGACACTCCTCTTCCTCTGTGTCCGATTGTCCAGGCCGGTCCCAGGCTATCACCTAGCCCTGCGGATGTAGTTTATGGTCCCAACTGTAAAGAACCACCCCTCTTCAAAGGAGTTACAGTAGATCAAGGCCCCCACTCCATGAGAGCCGTCACACCACACGCGTTCCTACTATCTGATAACGATCCTGTATTGTGATTGGGGAGGGGATTCTCACTGTAAGGGTGTGTGGGACCGAGCCTGAAGGGATGCCTTTCTGTACATCTGAGATGCATTCCCTTGTGTTTCGGCAATGGTAGTCTGTTCATTACATAGATCGCCTGAGGGCGGTAGTACAGACCGCGCGTAGGAAAGGGTCAAAAGCCAGGGGTATAGGAGTATGTAACAAGCGAGCCATTTAATTGAAAAAAACTAAACGTGACAAACGGTTGCAGGATCAGTGAAGGTTGATTTTTTAATTGAAAGTATAACAGGATCAGTTACAATAAAATTGTCCATACGCACACCATGGGCAAGTATCATGGGTAACATTACTTCAAAGCTTTATTCATACAATAAAAAATAATGAAAAATCGACATCAATAGGGTTGTCCGTATTCCCAGTCAGTACCCTTCCCTGCCCGCCATGTGCACAAAGACCGCATACATCCCCATAACGTCAAGGCTAAGTAAATAGAACGTCATAAGGAGTTGCAAGTCGCTCCCATACTGCCGCCATTTTGGTCGAGGCCAGGCAGGTCCAGAGTATAGTTCAATGTCTCCAATAAGTAGCGGCAGGACCAGAATCCCTTTCGGCAGTTCTGGCTTTGTCATTACGAGCACTAGAAAACAAGACATTCTGGGCAATACCACCCTTGACGCAGCCCTTTATTCTACAAGATAGTGTCTTTCAAAAGCCAGGGGTATAGGAGTATGTAACAAGCGAGCCATTTAATTGAAAAAACTAAACGTGACAAACGGTTGCAGGATCAGTGAAGGTTGATTTTTTAATTGAAAGTATAACAGGATCAGTTACAATAAAATCGTCCATACGCACACCATGGGCGAGTATCATGGGTAACATTATTTCGAAGCTTTATTCATACAATAAAAAATAATGAAAAATCGACATCAATAGGGTTGTCCGTATTCCCAGTCAGTACCCTTCCCTGCCCGCCATGTGCACAAAGACCGCATACATCCCCATAACGTCAAGGCTAAGTAAATAGAACGTCATAAGGAGTTGCAAGTAGCTCCCATACTGGCGCCATTTTGGTCGAGGCCAGGCAGGTCCAGAGTATAGTTCAATGTCTCAAATAAGTAGCGGCAGGACCAGAATCCCTTTCGGGAGTTCTGGCTTCGTCATTACGAGCACTAGAAAACAAGACATTCTGGGCAATACCACCCTTGACGCAGCTCTTTATGCTACAAGATGGTGTCTTCCATTCAGAAAATATTGTTGGTAGCATTTTGAAAGGAAAGATAAACGGACGTTCTCCTAGTGAGTCTCACATTGTTACATTTATGAAGAATGTTGAAGAGTAGTATGTTGAAAATCTGAAGCCATTGTTCTACAAACTCTCAACCAGCCTTGGATGGAAAAATCCTGAAGAATGTACAAACTGAAAATCAGTTTTTGTCTGCATAGCATCAGCAGCAACACTTGAGTCAGCTTTGTGTGAAGCCGCCATCTTGATTCAATCAATACCGTCCCCCTGCACACATTCAGGGACCTGGTCGTGTCTTCAGGTCAAACGGATTGTGGGACAAGGTGCAGAAAGGAAGAGGAAAAAAGTTCAGTCGGACCCTGGGAGCCGGCCGCCTATGTCGGGGGCGATCTTACGCCACACCAGGGCAACAAGACTTGGGGAGGGGGCAGGAGCAAAGCGCCCCCTCCCAGTCCGCGCCACCACACTGTATGTTGAAAATCTGAAGCCATCGTTCTACAAACTCTCATCCACCCTTGCTTGGAAAAATCCTGAAGAATGTAAAAACTGAAAACCAGTTTTTGTCTGCATAGCATCAGCAGCAACACTTGAGTTAGCTTTGTGTGAAGCCGCCATCTTGATTCAATCAATACCGTCCCCTTGCACACATTCAGGGACCTGGTCGTGTCTTCAGGTCAAACGGATTGTGGGACAAGATGCAGAAAGGAAGAGGAAAAAAGTCCCGCCAGACCCCGGGAGCTGGCCGCCTATGTCGGGGGCGATCTTAGGCCACACCAGGGCAACAAGACTTGGGGAGGGGGCAGGAGCCAAGCGCCCCCTCCCACTCCGTGCCACCACACCGCCCCTCGGGGGCCTCCGTCATGCGGTTCAGGGAGGCACCGCAGGCAGCGGTTCTTCAGATCAGTGGCTCTCACCGGCAAGGCTCCCCTCCGTCAGCAGCAATCGTTGGCGCTCTGGTTGCGGCCGGAGGCCCCGCCTAGTCAACGCCCCAGCCTCTCCATGTCGTAGGCCGCAAGAGTGGGCGCAATTCAGTTGGCCGAGTGAGACTTGGGGAGGGGGCAGGAGCCAAGCGCCCCCTCCGAGTCCGCGCCACCACACCGCTCCTCGGGGGCCTCCGTAAAGCTCTTCAGGGAGGCACCGCAGGCAGCGGTTCTTCAGATCAGTGGCTCTCACTGGCAAGGCTCCCCTCCGTCAGCAGCAATCGGTGGCGCTGTGGTTGCGGCCGGAGGCCCCGCCTAGTTAACGCCCCGGCCTCTCCATGTCATAGGCCGCAAGAGTGGGCGCAACTCAGCTGTCTGAGCGAGACTTGGGGAGGGAGCAGGAGCCAAGCGCACCCTCCCAGTCCGCACCACCACACCGCCCCTCGGGGGCCTCCGTCAACCGGCTCAGGGAGGCACCGCAGGCAGCGGTTCTTCAGATCACAACAGAGTCTCATGCTCGATCGATTGAGCTGGCCGAATCAGGCAACAAGAATGTGTGGGGGGGCACCTCTTGCTCAACCACTACCTGAGGAGGTGGTACTCTCTTCCTAGGAGGTGGTGGTGGTGATGGGGATGCACCAGCTGAAGCTACAACACTTGCTATTGCTAAGTGATGAAAAAAGGTCTTCCTCTCAGAAAGATGAAAGTCAGAGTGAGGAAACAAGGAGGGGTTTTCATCATTTGGGACAAAAAATAGTTCTAAACCAATGAAAAGTGTTATTTTAGGTCACATGACCTAGCCTTACATCATTAGGAACCCAAAAGGGAAATGAACCAATGAAAAGTTTTATTAACAAGTCACATGACCTGTTATGCTTACGTTACGCGTTCCGCGCCGCGCCTCGGATCGCTTCCGGGAAGCTGCGCTTCGCGCCACCGCACCGGAGCACTTCCGGGTGCGCTAACGCGGCGCGTCATATGACGCATTGCGCAACAACGCGATACGTCGTTGGGGCTCCACCGGAACTGATCGAATTGGTAGTCTACAGTGTTTCTGGATGTTTCAGACTGAAGCTGGCGTTAGCATGAGAGCACCCCGTGGCTACGTTGTGGTCATTCCGCGAGCAATCATGGCAGTCGCTCCCCACCGGAAGTCTGCGGGAGTCGGGGGCCCCGGTGACTTTTGTAGAATCTTCAAGGCTGAGGGGACGCTTTTGGGAATGGGGCCCATGCCCTAGCAGTCAAGCGTCCGAGTTCCAGGGTTGCCCAGAGCCATCCTTGCAGGCCAGGCCCAAGTCTGTGGAGCCGACCGCCATTTCCTGAGCTCCGTGGCAGCCGCCTGTCACTGTACCTCAAGAGTGGGTGCAATTCAGCCGGATGGCGGGTGAGACGCTGTAATAGCAAGAGCAGGCGTAATTCAGCTGGCCGAGCGAGGCACTGTGCCGCAGGAGCGGGCGCAACTCAGCTTGTCGAGTGAAGCGCTGGGGTGTAGCTGAGAAACCTCCACCTGGGGAGGGGGGGGAGGCTCGTTCGTGCCGCCTCTCCCTTCTAGTGCACCCCACACCGTCTCCTGGCGCAGGTATATGTGATGGTTGGACCAGGGCAAACGGATTGTGGGACAAGGTCAAGAATGGAAGAGGCATCAAAAGGCAACAAGTTCCGCCTGACCCCGGGAGCCGGCCGCCTATGTCGCGGGCCATCTTAGGCCACAGCAGGGCAACAAGACTTGGGGAGGGGGCAGGAGCCAAGCGCCCCCTCCCAGTCCGCGCCACCACACCGCCCCTCGGGGGCCTCCGTCAAGCGGCTCAGGAAGGCACCGCAGGCAGCAGTTCTTCAGATCAGTTGCTCTCACCGGCAAGGCTCCCCTCCGTCAGCAGCGATCGTTGGCGCTGTGGTTGCGGCCGGAGGCCCCGCCTAGTCAACGCCCCGGCCTCTCCATCTCGTAGGCCGCAGAGTAGTCGGGGAGAAATCCCGGGAACGGCGGCATGCATTTGGATCGATGTTGCAGCAGGCTGCCATGTAAATAGTTATTTAATAAAAGTTTTACCCTGTTACTTTGCTGGTGTGTTGTATATATTTATAATATTTGCATAGGGTTTGTCGTTATTTTGGGCGGGGTGGGCGGCGGAGCCGAGCTGTCTTGCAGCCATCATGGTGTCGAGCTCAGTTCCTCTCAGTAGTTTCGTATTTCTCATGAGGGGTTGTTCTTAATGTTTCTATTTTAGCGAGGTCAAAAAGAGATCCCATTAGTGGCCTACTGATTTTGCTTGATTCCTTTTGTTTTTTTAACGATTTTTCACTATTTGCAAAGACTAAACAGAGTATTGCGACTGTGCTTGTTTGTAAATAGAGAATGAACCAAAGAGAACCAATTCTAAAACAGTAAATGCTTGGATAACAATCAATCAAATGGACAGGGAAGCAGGCACGACGCATTACAACGGGGGCAAAGGCCTGCGTTCCCTACCCTTCACTATCTGCAAAGAGAGAATACTCCTAAAAGAAAAGAGGGGGGGCAGCGTTCAAAGCACATCAGCGTGCATAAACACGAAAATGTTTTTACCTACCACGTACTTCACATTTTAAAGCGTTTGATATTTGCTATTAAAGAACCATTGACATTCACTGAAAAAACCATAGGTTATAGACCATATATAGTTAGGAATTAGCATTTACAAAACCTTGAAAATTCACTGAAAAAACCATGGGTTATAGACCATATATAGTTAGGAATTAGCATTTACAAAACCTTATTTTACTCACACAAAACCATTGAAATTTCATATATAGTTAGTTGCACTAACTATATATCGCGCACCCGCAATCCACTGCTGATGATATCACATATTACATCATTCATGACATGGTCAGTGACATCACTGATGACATCACTGATGACATCTCAAATGACACTTTATTCCAATCAAGATGACTTCAGGTGGGCCATACTTTTGTCATAAGTAAGACTGTTAGCGCTCTAGTTGTTCTTTAGAACACTCTGGGACATTCTGTCACTGGGCTATAGTTGGGCTACATCTGGCTGATATTTGGGCTACATTTGTTTTTTTTGTCTCTGGTGGCCATCTTTGGGCTACATTGGGCTACATTTGGGCTCTAACATATATATAGCCCAATGTAGCCCAATATATATTTTTCAAAGTTAATTTTCGTAAAAACCACTGGAGCATATATCTTGAGACATAGCAAAGGCACATCGGGCTACCAGTCCCTACAATTTTGCCAAGTTTTGTGGAAATCCATTCAGCCGTTCGAGCTAAAAGTGAGTCCAACCGCCCTATGGAAAACTCAATGTTAAAAACACGTTTTGGGACCCCCCTTTTTTCTCGTCCCCCGCTTGACGAAGGCCCCCCAAACTTTCAGTGAACGCTCAGAAACATAATGTGCCATTTTACTGAAAATTTCAGCCAATTCCATCCATCAACGCCAAAGTTATTCAACATAGAATTTTCAGAAATCCCTATTCAAAAAAATCCTAACTATATATACCTACTGGCGATCGCCAGTAGGTAATATATATGAATATATATATATATATATATATATATATATATATATATATATATACATATATATATATATATATATATATATATATATATATATATATATGTCAAAACCAAATGCCCTTGAGCTTACAGAGGGCGACACGCGCTGTTCTCACCATCCGGTTTGTATGCCTCATTGCTTGCAATGACAGTTCACCTTCAATTTTTTCATGCTCGACGCGTTTCGAGGCTGGCTACGCCCCGTATTCATGAGCTGCTGTGCACAAACATCGAGGCTTGCTGGTTCGTCTTCAATACCTTTATTTATTGAAAAAACGCCCCCAATGGGCGTGGCTCACAGGTGATGCACGCAGGCATGATGGTCACTGTGGTCCGTGAAACAGCAAGTAGTCATATCACCTACAGTAGGTTCAATGTTTGTGTATCATTTTAGCACTCGGTTAGTTCCTTAAGTAGGATCGGCTTCTGTCAACCAAGCAAATTTCCGTCTCAGAACAGCGTGCTGCAGCGGAGAGAAAAGGTTTCCCTCCTCAGCCTTTCCAATTGTCACTCAAAGAGCTTCCCTGGAAATGGTGCTCCCCTGCCACGGCCAGGACTGCCGCGCGTTAATGTCAAAACCAAATGCCCTTGAGCTTACAGAGGGCGACACGCGCTGTTCTCACCATCCGGTTTGTATGCCTCATTGCTTGCAATGACAGTTCACCTTCAATTTTTTCATGCTCGACGCGTTTCGAGGCTGGCTACGCCCCGTATTCATGAGCTGCTGTGCACAAACATTGAGGCTTGCTGGTTCGTCTTCAATACGTTTATTTATTGAAAAAACGCCCCCAATGGGCGTGGCTCACAGGTGATGCACGCAGGCATGATGGTCACTGTGGTCCGTGAAACAGCAAGTAGTCATATCACCTACAGTAGGTTCAATGTTTGTGTATCATTTTAGCACTCGGTTAGTTCCTTAAGTAGGATCGGCTTCTGTCAACCAAGCAAATTTCCGTCTCAGAACAGCGTGCTGCAGCGGAGAGAAAAGGTTTGGAAAGGCTGAGGAGGGAAACCTTTTCTCTCCGCTGCAGCACGCTGTTCTGAGACGGAAATTTGCTTGGTTGACAGAAGCTGATCCTACTTAAGGAACTAACCGAGTGCTAAAATGATACACAAACATTGAACCTACTGTAGGTGATATGACTACTTGCTGTTTCACGGACCACAGTGACCATCATGCCTGCGTGCATCACCTGTGAGCCACGCCCATTGGGGGCGTTTTTTCAATAAATAAAGGTATTGAAGACGAACCAGCAAGCCTCGATGTTTGTGCACAGCAGCTCATGAATACGGGGCGTAGCCAGCCTCGAAACGCGTCGAGCATGAAAAAATTGAAGGTGAACTGTCATTGCAAGCAATGAGGCATACAAACCAAATGGTGAGAACAGCGCGTGTCGCCCTCTGTAAGCTCAAGGGCATTTGGTTTTGACATTAACGCGCGGCAGTCCTGGCCGTGGCAGGGGAGCACCATTTCCAGGGAAGCTCTTTGAGTGACAATTGGAAAGGCTGAGGAGGGAAACCTTTTCTCTCCGCTGCAGCACGCTGTTCTGAGACGGAAATTTGCTTGGTTGACAGAAGCCGATCCTACTTAAGGAACTAACCGAGTGCTAAAATGATACACAAACATTGAACCTACTGTAGGTGATATGACTACTTGCTGTTTCACGGACCACAGTGACCATCATGCCTGCGTGCATCACCTGTGAGCCACGCCCATTGGGGGCGTTTTTCCAATAAATAAAGGTATTGAAGACGAACCAGCAAGCCTCGATGTTTGTGCACAGCAGCTCATGAATACGGGGCGTAGCCAGCCTCGAAACGCGTCGAGCATGAAAAAATTGAAGGTGAACTGTCATTGCAAGCAATGAGGCATACAAACCGGATGGTGAGAACAGCGCGTGTCGCCCTCTGTAAGCTCAAGGGCATTTGGTTTTGATATATATATATATATATATATATATATATATATATATATATTCACTGAAAAAACCATGAGTGATGTCACTGACCATGTCATGAGTGATGTAATATGTGATGTCATCAGCAGTGCATTACACGCGCAAGTTATAGTGAGTCCAACTAACTATAACGTGGGAATTTCAATGGTTTTAGTTCAGTAAAATTTCCAGGTAACTATAACTGGTGTGAAACCTATGGTTTTTTCAGTGAATTTAATAGGTTTTTTAAATGCTAATTCCTAACTATAACTGGTGTGAAACCTATGGTTTTTTCAGTGAATTTCATAGGTTTTTTAACTGTTAATTTCTAACTTTTTATAGGGCCTCATACCTATGTGTTTTTTAGTGAATTTCTATGGTTATTTTTTCGCAAATATCTATAGCTTAGAAAGGTATGTTTTTCTAAAAATGAATCCTATATTGTATATTAATATAATATATATTTTTTTAAAGTATGTTCATTTTCTTTTTTATATTTCACTCTGGAGCGCTCCCGGTGCGCGTACCGGTGTGCGCCCCGGTGCGCGTACCGGGGCGCGTCCCGTCAACGCACCCAAAAAAAAAAAGAAAAAATAATAATGAAGGAGTGAGCATGAGGAATGGGGACAAAGAGAGTGGTGTAAAGAGAAAGAGAGCTAGAGGGAGAAACACAGAGGGACTGTGTAATAGATGGCAAAACAGAGAAAAGGTATAAGAGGAAGTAACTGAGAAAAGGAAAATGAATAAGGGAGCAAAAGAAGAGAATAAAGAGGAAAAAAACTAAAGCAGAGGTTCTGGAAGAATGTGAATGGGTGATGAAAGTAAAAGGAAGGAGAGTAAAGGATGGGGAATGACAGGTAGTGACGGAACCAGAGAAAAGGAACAGTGGTGACGGAGGGAAAGAAAATAGCAGTGAGTGTAAGTAAAGAGGAGTGAAAGAGGGTGGATAAAAGTGAATAAGGGTAAGACATGGGGAGTGACAGAGAGAAAGAACAGAGACAGTAAAGGAAGGAGTGTCAGAAAGGGACTAAGTGAACCAGAAAAAAAGGTAAGTGAGGGAGTGGGGATGAGCAGGGGCACTGAAAGAAGTTGAATGTGGTAAGAAAGTAAGGAAAAGTGAAGTAAATATGGAGGATAAGAATAAGTTAGGGAAGCAGAGTAAGGAAACAGGGGTGAGGTAGGGTGAGAGAAAAGTAGTGAGGTTAAAGCAAAGGGTGATGACAAACTACAATTAATGAAAACTTACTTGCATGTTTAAACTACACTTTGTATCTGTGAAAGACAAAAGAAAAAACAAGTTATAATTAGTAACATATATATTTTAAAAAAGAAGAAACAGGTCAAGAGGTAAAAAATCAAAAAAGTTTACTAAGAAATAAAGCAATAGTGAAGGACACAAAAACAGAAATAAAGTAATGTAGAAAGACAAAAAAGAGGGAAAAAGAAATAGAAGGAGAACAAATTACTGAAGATAAGTAAGATACTAAAAGAATGTGAGATACCAAAACGAAATCAGGAAAGAGAAGAAAGTAAAATGAAAATGAGTGAAAAGGAAAGGAGTCTAAATGAGGATCCATTAATAAGAAAGAGGAATGGAAGATGACTGAGAGTGAGTGAAGGGGAGTCACAGAGTGAAGGGATGAAAGGAATGAGGTTAATATAGAACGATAGAGGAAAAAGGAGTGAGAAAGTAAGTACACAGAAAGACAAAGGGAAGGACTGAGTGAACTGCAGTACAATGAGTGAAGAAAAGAAAAAGAGTAAAGGAGCAAAAGAAGGAAAGAGAGCGGAAGAGAACTAAAGCAGTGGTACTGAGAGAATGTGAGAAAGCTGAAAAGTGGTGCAAGGGAGAGAGGAAATGCAGACAGTTGAAATTGGATTGAGGAGTTGTGAAAGAAGGGGAGTAAAGGATCAGCAGTGAAAGAAAGGCAGTGTAAGTGAGTAAAGAGAGCTAAATAAGGGTGGAAAAAGGAAAATGAGTGTGAGACAATGGGAATACAATATAAATTACACAATGCAAACTATAGAATGACTTATACAATATGTTACATTGTTTATTTTTGCTGTTCTCAGAATATATTGAATTTCACTTAAATTAGTGAGTTCAAACTCTTCATCATATAACAGCGGGGAAAAAAACACAATCTAAAAGATTGTGTTTGAAAAAAACCATAAAAACTTACAAATCATATATGTACACTAATCTTTGATTCACTTACTTTTCCTTGAGGCCAAATAGTAGATAGTGAAGGTCCTTTTGCTGGAAAAAGTCTGCTGTTCTCTATAACTTCCATTTCATCGACTTCCTATGAAAAAAGATCTAAGAACATCATACCTTACACATTCCTTACGGCCAAATAGTGTCAGATATATGAGTATTTTTTACTATGAGATCCACTTACAGTACCTATATGAGATAAATAATTTTAAACATTAGACTAACTAACTAACTAACTAACTTTTATTAACTACTCCCGTCTTCAAAGGCCAATTACCTTTACTAAAACTTTGGTTTTAAAACACTAGGTAAGAATTTTTAAAGTCATAAGGCAAACGATGTTTATAAGTCAAATGAGAATCATTGCAGTAACTCCAACCTTTTTGACATTTTAAGTAGCATGTATAATGTACTGATGTTGTTGAAGGACCGTCATGATAAATAATAGCTACAGTTGTAAAGGTTCTTCCTGAAATTGATAACTGAGAAGCCACAAAATGTTTGATACAAGTTGTTAATTTAGTTCCATCAGGTCTACATCGTTGGAAAACTAAAATGATATACTGACCATAACTTTGTATAAATAATGTGGATAGCATTGGATACTTACATTGGGTACACACCATATTATGATCTGCTGCTTTAACTAGATTTTTAAATGACAATGATTTACAGTCTGGTAAAGTCAAATATATAAATCTTTCAGTGTCTATTCTAGTAGTACTTGATGAACTACAGTTGTGGCAGTCATGCTGCCATTGATAAGAAAGGCTAAAAAAATTATATACATCTACACCTTCATCTTCCAAAACACCAAACATATACATTAAAAATTCCTGACAATCCTGCTGAATGTTCTGTGAAAAGTTATCTTGACCAGAACACATATCTAAAATATTTCGAATTTCTGTTACACTTTCTATTTTTGCTCTATCACTGCTACATCTCTCAAACACAGAATTCAATAAACCACACAATCTTTGAAAAAAACCAACATTAACCACTACATTAGCATAGCAGTTGACACCAGAACTGTTTTCAAACTGAAATCCAACAACATTTTCATCAGAATCCTTTTTCTTTCTGTTTTGAATTACAGTTTCATCTGCTTTTTGTCTTTTTGCTACTACCTCACTGCAATTGTTCTCATTTCTTCTTTTTCGGCCTACCACACGTTTTTCAAACAGAGGAAATTGAGGCAAATGTGGAGCATACTCTCTTCTTAACCTATTGTATTCTTTAACACAATCTAGATCTGCACAAATCTTTGTCCCATCACACTCAATCAAGTACAATCCTGATAAAGTTCTGACTCGTGATAATGCCACATATGCCATACCCTCTTTAAACATAGATCTTCCAATGTTCACCAAAGCACTATCTACACTTAAACCTTGAGATTTATGAATTGTCACCGCATATGCCAAAAAAACAGGAAACTGTTTTCGGCGAACATATAAGTCTTTTACAAGCAAAAATCGACTGATTTGTTGTACTTGCTCAATGCCATCAAATTTTATTTTTAAAAATTCAATTCCATCTTTTTTTCTATAATTCACAAAATCAACAACATGACCCATTGCTCCATTTACCAGACCTCTTTCAACATTTAAATTCCTTCTCAAAATGATACGACAATTTTAACACACATTTAAAAACCAGCTGTTTTAGAAATACTTTTCTCTAATGAATCCAATTTTGTTTTCAAATTTTCTGACAAAACAATTGTTGCATTTGCCAAACAAATAAGGTAAGGTGAGCAAGGTGAGCAAAACCCCCCTTATCGTCCGATTGTGTCCACAATTGGTACCCCCACGGAAGCCTTATCAAAATACCTTGATAACATTTTAAGACCATACATCCATTTCACTCCCTCGTATATTAAAGATACGGGGGATATCATTGCTAAAGTTGAACATCTACCTTTCAATGAGAATTAAGATCTTCTAGTAACACTGGATGTCAAATCCCTCTACAGCAACATTCCCCAAAATGAAGCTATGGAGGCAACGAGTTGGTTTATCGATCTACATCAGATACCATGCAATAAATCTTTCATTTTACAATGCCTGTCAGTGGTACTCAAGGAAAATGTGTTTCAGTTTGGAGAACTCATGTACCAACAGACGAGAGGCGTGAGTATGGGGGCCGCTATGGCTCCATCGATAGCCAATATATATATGGCTAAGTTTGAATCCCAGAATATTCATAATGAGATGGCACCCTTCTATGAGTCTGTTTCCCATTGGTACCGGTTTATAGATGATATCTTTTTCATCTGGACCAATGGGGAACAGACTCTGCAAGAGTTCTTAGAGTCGCTGAACCTGGCAGATAGTAATCTCCGGTTCACTGCACATATAGACTCAGCTAAGGTAGAGTTTCTTGATATAAACATAAAACATGTATCAAACCAACTTGAGGTTGATTTGCATATCAAGCCAACAGCAAGAAATACATTGCTCCATGTTAGTAGCTACCACCCAAGGAACCAAAAAGATGGTATACCCTTCTCTCAATTCCTTAGGGTGCGCAGAAATTGTACCAACATTAGAGACTATGATGTGCAATCGGAACAGATGAAACTGAAATTCATTGCACGAGGCTATCCACACAGATTAGTTCGTGAGGCATACAAATGAGCACGATATTTTGACCGAGATGTTTTACTCAACTCTAATAAACGCCAGAAAGAACAAAAGTTAGTGTGTATCACCAAACACTCGCCTGTGAATGCGACTGTTAGACAAATCATTAATTCTAACTGGCATTTGCTAAATGTGGAATCTACTCAACCTAAATTATCAAAACCTATGTTTGCGCATCGTCGCAATAAAAACTTAAAAGATCTGGTAGTAAGGTCACGCTTTGAAGGCTCTACCAATAAGATCCCTTTCATACAGAAATCTTTTGAAGGCGGCAACGCTATCAAAGGAACCTCCAGATGTGATACATGTCAATCATGTGAAGGCATCATCTCAGGTGAAACTTTCACATTTAATCAGATCAAAATACAAGCCAAAGAACTGTGGACATGTAACACGAGTAACATTGTTTACTTGTTACTATGTCCCTGTAACTTAGGCTATGTCGGAGAGACCTCAAGAACCATGAAACTCCGACTTACTGAACATAGATCGGCTATCAAAACGCGTAAACTGACAGCACCATTGGCTTTACACTTTTCTGATTTCCACCATACTCCATTGCAGATCCGGTGGCGGATTTTAGAAAAAATCCATACACCCAACAACAATGGGGGAGACAAAATAAGAAAAAAGAGAGAGATGTATTGGATCTTTTCTTTAAATACATTCACCCATGGTTTAAACAATGACTTACCATGGATAAATGCAATCCTGTGAGAAATGTAACGTCGTAGTAATTAAATAGGTCTGATGTACTAACTTAATATGTGCTCAACATAAGAAAACATACATAACTCCACCTATCCATATTATATGAACAATAGTCTTAGCGAAAGTGCAGAAGTAGCGTCACAAACACTTTGTGACAACATCTCTCAGTTCTTCAACCAAAAAATAGATGCCATTTATAATAAGATTACGCTTCTGAATTATCAGAACACCGCTGATAACGAGCTCATCGTAAACCTGGAACCAGAAAAGCCGATCAGGCACTCCCTCTCTGCCTTCCCCCCCATATCTATGGAGGAAGTAATAGGAAACATCTCTATGATAAAGAGTGGATCCCCTACTGACACTATCCCTGCACGGATCATGCCCATCCTGGCTGCGGCTCTGGGACCCTCTATCCAGCAAATTATCAATCTTTCTTTAAGTACGGGACAGGTCCCCAAGGGATGGAAAAAGGCTTTGGTGAAACCACTGAGGAAAAATACTGCTACTCCTTGGGAAGAATTAGCTAACCTCAGGCCCATCTCCCTGCTCCCATTTCTAGGCAAAATTGCTGAAAAACATGTTAACAACAAATTATCTAAATACATTGAATCCAACGAAGTACTGGACCAGTCCCAATCTGGGTTTAGACCCAAACATAGCACGGAGACCGCCCTGCTGACTGTCGCCGACGATCTACACATGTACCAGGACAGGGGTTACTCTGCTGTCCTGGTGCTGTTGGATCTGTCTGCGGCATTTGATACCGTATCCCACTCTATTTTGATCACCAGACTGGCTAACATCGGCCTAAAACAGGAAGCCTTGGCATGGTTAAAGAGTTTCTTGAAAGACCGCACCCAGCAAGTAGCTATGGGTGCATACAGGTCAGAGGAAGTTGAGATCACCAAGGGGGTGCCACAGGGCTCTTGTTTGAGCCCTACCTTATTCAACATCTATGTGGCACCCCTGGCCAACATCATGAGAAGATATGGTTTTATCCCAATATCTTACGCAGACGATACTCAACTCCTCTTTCCTTTTAAGATCTTTACACCTGAAGTCAGAAACTCTTTTTCCAGGGGCATGAAAGCGGTGGCACGATGGATGTCCTCCAACTACCTGCAGTGCAACGTGGGGAAGACGGAAGTCATGATGTTTGGGGAGGCAAAAATGCTCTGGACCCCAGACTGGTGGCCACAAGATCTTGGCCCAGTGCCCAAACCTAAACAAACTGTCAAGAATCTGGGGGTCCGTCTAGATCAGGAGCTTACCCTCAAACAACATGGCAACCAGGTGGTGGGAGCATGCTTTCATGTTATTGGCATGCTACGGAAAATCTTCCCATTTCTACCTGATGCAGTTAGGAAGACACTGGTCCAGGCACTTGTTTTGAGTCGCCTGGACTACTGTAACGGCTTGCTCCTGTCTGCCAACGAGGGAGTCATGAACAGACTCCAGGTAGCTCAGAATACGGCCGGCCGCCTGGTTCTGAATGCTCCTCCCCGCACGCCCTCCAAACCCCTGCTGACCAAATTGCATTGGCTATCTGTCAGACAGAGGGCAAAATTTAAGGTATGCTGCATCATACACAAAAGCCTACATGGTATGGGCCCCGCATACTTAACCACCAAATTTACGCCCTACATTCCCACTCGGACACTAAGATCAAGTGAACAAGGTCTCCTGTGTGTACCCAGAGCTAAGAAGGCCAGACATGGAACTAAAACCCTATCAATAGCTGGCCCCTCTCTCTGGAACAGCCTCCCTGTATCTCTTAGGCTATGTGTAGACCATCTCCCCTTTAGGAAAAGGTTGAAGACCTTTTTGTTTGAACAGTAAACCCAGACTGGAACAGCTTTAAAGACTCCCTCCCTCAAAACCCTCTGTAGAAGCCAAAGGCGCGGAGATACTCCCTTGGGAGTGAAGCCAGCGCGGTACAAACCTGCAAATAAATATAAATAAATTAGAAGGAAGTAATAGGGTCATAAAATGTAATAAATAATTCCACCTATTCATAGTCTATGAACATAAATTTAAGAAGAAATAGGGCCATAAAAATGTCATACCTTATGTGACACGGTCACAAATAAATAGATTCCATTAATTATCGATATACATGTTGAACACAAAAAGCAAATACATCCTTAATCCCTCAATGATATTCGAATATAAGTTTAAAAAAAAATAAAAAAAGAGAGGTTAACGTTATTAGAGAGGTCCACGTTAATGTTTAGGTATAAAGGAAATACTTTTCCTTTAAGATGCACGTGACCGCAATCAGCCCAATAGATGCAGTCGGTATTTAAACCAATGCCTGCTTGCGTTGTAATTTCCCATTAAAAAACCAGATACCGCCGGGATCCGTTTGTTACCGGTCCGCGCCTTCAAGGATATATCACGGTAAGCCAAAAATCGGACTAGTGCGCTAAGAGTTAGTTTTATATTTGCCATATAATAAAGCGAGTCGTATCAGTGTTTTCCCGCTATAGATAGAAAGACGCCGGGTACCGTTTGCTGCCGGTCAATCCCGTCTCACGATAAAACAGGTAACAACTATGTGCCTCACTGCTAGGTCGCCATTAGTCAGTCAACCTTTCTTTATAAATGACACCACTCCCGTTTTCTTGTCATTCTCTATATATAGATATAAAGACACTGATAACCTGGGCAGCAGGCACATGCAAACTGAGAAAACTGCAGGTAAAACTAATGTTGTAGAATATAATGTGCAAGAGGTGTAGGACACTCTATAAAACAATTTATATAGGTTAACAATAGTAGCGCATACGCTTTTCTTTCACACCCTTAGTAAAGACGCTATTCCCCATGACGCTATCATCTACCTATTGAAACGCTGACCACATTGCTGCTGGCTTTCTTTTTAAAGAGGGTAAGAATGCCTGTATATATGATTCAAGTGTGATATTACATGGTCAAAAAAAATTGTTTTGAAATATTAAATAGCCAATCAATAATGTATAAAATCACGGATAAGATCTTTTAATAGAACCTAATACGTACCATACATTCTCTCTGATGTTTAGAATATAATTACTCATTAAGGACACCTCAACCAACCAGCATTTTGTGGCAGCCCATGTAATAATATCATCATCAATCCTCAACCTACCTGGTAAGGAAACCCAGTATATAATAATACTGTTTTGAATAGGCTCATTAGTAACTAGGCAGTTACTTGACGCATTTATCGCTAACTTACCGCTAACGCACCATGTCATTTTTCATATACAATAAGCTTGACAAGACCACAGGAAAATGTATAACTAAAACCAATAGATAAAATAATGCTAACTGTGAGATTAGATTACTGTAATATATCCTGGTTTACTCTTTTATGCAGATCCTAATAAACCTTATCCTTTTTCAGGAATTTTTATCATCTCACTGCATCTAATTGAAGGCATAATCCCTATATACGTCATTCTTTGACGCTAACCGTTATTTCTAATCTAGGTAAGCGGATAATGAAATGGAATGCTGCTGTAACTGCATGATGACAAAAGTGGGTTTTTCGTGCTATCCAATAGTCCACTTAGGTTAGCAGATATTGTAATAAAGTACTGTGGTACATACACTCTGCTAGATGGGGTTGTATGCTATCATATATTATGCTCCCAAACTTATTATATAATGGAACACAGACCATATAAGATCACTATTAGTAATCTTTGGACATTACTACGCCTAAAAACCTAGCTAGGGTAACGCAAAGTGCGTAACACTCTCTTCTGTTTCTTCTATCTTTCCTACATATATATCTTTTTCACCCTCGAATATAGGCCTGTCCACTAATATGCTCTGTTTCAAAGGTAACATATTCCTTGATAGGAGTATACTAAGAAAAAACTCTGATTGAACAATATTAGGTGTTCAAAGATATGTTGTAATTGTGTAAATGTATGTACATATGTATAAAAGATGTTATATGTTTTGTCTGCGATAACCTTGCACATCAATGCACAGCGGTATTATCAAACTTATGACATAAAGAACACTAGCTCTATATATGAAATGATGTAACTGTAATCAAAAATGGTTTTTGGCACTGTAAATACATAGATTTGTAAATATTTTTTAATATGTTTTACAGAAATACGATGGTACAGTCCTGAGGAAGACACACCTGTGTCGAAACGCGTAGACAGGAAACCATCTTTTAAATGTATTACAAATGTATCTGATGAATGTCTGAATTTATGCATATGCTATAATGCTGGAACACTCTATCATGTATATATATTAATGTACTGGATTTTTATTAGTGAATAATGTCTTTTTAAGAATTAAAATGTATCTGAAGTGCAAAAGCTTGTTTTGATTACCTTATTTGTTTGGCAAATGCCACTGTTTATGTGCTAGTGTTCATTGGAGATTTGCCTGAGTACTATATTCACATAAAATGTTTTGCCCTGACTCAGGAAACTGATCCACTTTCAGGGGGTCCCTGTTTGTTTCACATAAAACAATTGTTGCACCCATATGCTCTATTTTATCTAGTGCTTCCAGTTTCACAATTTCTTCATTTTCTAACTTTAACATTTTGTTGTTGAAGATGGAACATTCTTGCAGAGTGGGTATCAAACATATCCCAGATTTCTTCTCAGTCATTTTTTTAAAAATATTCTCTGGAAGAATGTTTTCATTTGGATACAAATTTGAAATTAATCGAGCATGTAAAGCTTCTTTCCCAAGCTCACTTACTTTCCCGATTCTTACATCTTGTAGAATATTTTTATAATCTTCATCCTTTGCCTGTCGCATATTTTGAAGCAGTTCAGCATATTTAAAATTTAACCATATATTAACGTTTCCAATGCTTCCAAGGGACTTCCTGGTATCTTCATGCGTAAGCATTTTAAACACTGGTTGTCCTTTTACTGGAGTCAACTGCAGTAGATCTCCAAAAACAATAATGTGTTTTCCTCCAAATAACACATCATACTCTGTTCTAAGAATTTCTTGCATTCTCAAATGCACAAAAGCAAGCATTAGATTTGAGATCATGCTTACTTCATCAATGATAAGAAGTTTCATTTTCTTCAAGACTCTGGAAACTTCAGAACACGCATCTCCAGATAGGTTGTTGTACTGCAATTTTATTATCATGCTCAACTGGCAGCATCAGTAAATGATGTAGAGTAATCCCTTTAATGTTATGTGCTGTCAGTCCAGTTGGAGCAGTTATAACACAAGACAGCGGTGATTCAGTCCTTTTCTGCAAATAAGTTGCAATGGCTTTAATCAGAAAACTTTTTCCTGTTCCCGCTTCTCCACTTACGTACAATCGAACAGGCTTAAATGATGTACATGAGCACACTTTTTTCTCATGTCTGAATCCATGTTAAATCTGTTCTGTAACTTCGTCATATATCTTTTTCTGCTCAACGTTTAGTTGCTTTACCAACTCTTTTAAGTTAACTCCATCCTCTTGCTCTATTTCTTCGTTCAACATTTGCAGATAATTTGGAAAAACAGGACATTCTATGGTATCCTTAGTTGCATTAAAAGAGTCTTCATAACAGAGAAAATCTCCAAGTAGTTCCTCTTCTGTACGCCATGGCTTAAAGAGTTGCAAAAGAGCTAAATAGTAAAATTATCTTATGTCTGGAGCTTCGCAACTCAATTTTCGATGATTAATGAAATGGCCTTTTCTCTGCTTCACTAGACATCCTTCATACCCAATGACAGCATATTTTCCATTATTGATATGTTCTGTGATGTTCCTCTTATAACTGTAGTTTTGCAGAACTTCATACAAACAAGTATTTTCAAGGTGAGTACTTCTATTTGGATAGTATGTATCCAACATGTTTGTCTTCAAAATATCTGTTCTGTTTGGTTCTTTCTCAGCCAAATATTCAATTTCTTGTACAGATTTAAAAACTCGGTTTCGTGTTGCAGCAAGACCTAGACTCACCCAAATGTTTGTTCTTGATTTGGCATAGAGACTTGCTGATGATAACCGATCAGAACATTCATATGCTCCAATTTCTCGATGCAACAACATCTTCAGACTGAAACTGTATAATTTCTTGCTTAGACTCTTTTCATGTGAAATGACCTCCCACATTTCCTTCAGTTCAGTCTTTTCTTTTTTTGTGATGTAAGAAGTCACATATTCCGGTCTGGGAAAGACATGGCTTGGTAGTTCTGACTGGACTGTTCCCATGAGGCACAGGGTCAGAGCTGATTTGCATATAGCCAGTGTCTAACCCAGGGTGGTGTGGAGTGCAAAAAAACGATGGATTTAGAACCAGATCCTTGTACTGGGGTGAATGTATGACATTGTTCTACATTCTGTCCATCAACTGTGTTTTTTACAATTTTCACCCCGAGTGTGCTGGCTATACTCAGACGTGAGTCCCAGGCTCTCCACACCACTGGAGTCAAGCTATCCAGGCTGATGAAGGCTGATAGCCAGAAACCGGTCCTTGGATGCTTGATTCCGGTCTGGGAAAGACATGGCTTGGTAGTTCGGACTGGACTGTTCCCATGAGGCACAGGGTCAGAGCTGATTTGCATATAGCCAGTGTCTAACCCAGGGTGGTGTGGAGTGCAAAAAAACAATGGATTTAGGCCCAGATCCTTGTACTGGGGTGAATGTATGAATTTGTTCTACATTATGTCCATCAACTGTGTTTTTTGCAATTTTCACCCCGAGTGTGCTGGGTATACTCAGACGTGAGTCCCAGGCTCTCCACACCACTGGAGTCAAGCTATCCAGGCTGATGAAGGCTGATAGCCAGAAACCGGTCCTTGGATGCTTGATTCCGGTCTGGGAAAGACATGGCTTGGTAGTTCGGACTGGACTGTTCCCATGAGGCACAGGGTCAGAGCTGATTTGCATATAGCCAGTGTCTAACCCAGGGTGGTGTGGAGTGCAAAAAAATGATGGATTTAGGCCCTGATCCTTGTACTGGGGTGAATGTATGACATTGTTCTACATTCTGTCCATCAACTGTGTTTTTTACATATCGAGCCACAGCAATAGAGTTGTCAGCAACGAACTGAATATCCATGTTAGCATTCCACATGGACAAAATCACTGGGTTGTAGTCGTTGATGTACTTGGACTCTTCGTTTCTTTTTAAATTATATGTATTTTTGGGTGATTTCCTCGTCACAGTATGTCGTAGAGATGACATCAAATTATTTACTCTTCCCTTAGAAATCACTGGTCGTGGAAACGCAAAACGACATTTCGTGTAGTACTTTTCCTTGTTTTTGAACTTTCGACGACAGTACTTTCCACAACGATGAGATTGAAAACGTAAAACTTGTTGCCTTAAACTGTTTGCTTCAGTAGTTTTCGGAACAGCACATGTTGAACACTCTTCAATGAAACTCATCACTGTTTCACCTGAATCTGATCCAAATTTGGGTGCATCTTTAATCCATAACAACATATGTATATGAGGAGCACCTCTCGCTTGATGTTCCTTCCTCCAAAAGAAATCCAAAACCTCTCCAAGGGGAGGATTTTTTTTGTTGCTAATAAAAGACATAATAGCTTCAAATCTATGATTAAAATATCTGCAAACATTTACTGGATCCAAAGAACACAGTTCTCCAGGTGTTTTCAATTCTATATTTTGTATGTTTCCATTTGCCTCCCGTAGAAATTGAAGTAAGTCGTCCCATGCATACTCAGCACAGCTAAGAGTGAGGAACCATGTAGGAGTTCCTAAGTTTCTTAGCATACATTTCAATTCCCCATGATGACGGAACCAATACTCGTTTGTTCCACACTGACATGCCATGAGATTGATTAGCTGAGATTCCAAAATACTGTCTTGCAGATTGACTTTCTCCATAAAGTCCCTTGCCGAAACATTTTGCAGATGAGCTCCACTTTTCAATATATGATTAACTGCATAAGAAAGCCCAGACAAATCACTTTCATACAGTAGATGAAACAAATACGGAATGCATTGACGAAACCTTGGATCTTCAGCATATAATCTTAAAGTCTGGTATTCAGCTGCAGGAATTTGAACTGGTCGATCGTCATATCGTCCACCTCGACCTGTTGGAAATAACTGTGGAAAACAACGAGCTTCCAAACTTTCTTCCCATACACTAATAGGACTTCCTTTTGCTGCTTTCATTTGAAACAAGTCAATTGCATTCCCCATTACTTCTTTGGAATGCAAAGGATGAACAGTATAATGTTCATATATTTCTTCACTTCTAGACACATCAACTTTTTCAATTTGGCCAACTGAACAATCACTGTCTTCTTCTGTAGCTGTTTCCTCTTCTCCAACACTTACATCCTTATAGTACTCATTGTTTTTGACCAAATACAACGTTGCCTTTTTGACTTTCCTAACATCCACTAAATCTTGCCAGATTTTCTAACTCTTTGTCGGAACCCCATTAACTAGAATAGCCAGAGGATCTTCTTCTACTCTTTCTACACCAATTATATCAATATTTTTCTAGACATCTGGAGGCAAATAAACAACTCTTCCCTTTAATCCTCTTTCTAAATCTGTAGGAGGTAATTTCCCTATCTTAGGCTCCATGCAAACAATAGCTTGAAAAGGATGGACACATTGAATCAAAATTGATTCATAAGTATTTAAATCCATCAATTCAGAAGGAATATCTATCAACTGAAGATTATTATGTACAGCTCTAGCAGGCATTCTATTTTCATTTTATTTTTTCAAACAATAATTACAAATACTCTGATCAAAACTCAAATCAAAAGAATTCTCCACCAACAAATAACTTACAAAATCCTTCCAATCACTATTATTTTCCAATTCACATTTTGCATATAAATCAACTAACCTAGTCTGAATCTTATAATTAGTCCGTCGACAACACACACAAGTTAAATTAGGCCTTTCACTTGATTTCACCTTAAACTTGGTAATTTCCTCGTCAAACTTTTCTGTACTTGAAATCTGTACATTGTCTTCCACATTACCATCCATTACTATATCCATTTCTACACTGTCCTCTTTGTTCCCAAAATAACAAAACTCAATTTCCTCACAAATAGTCTTCACATCTACTTCAGATCCATGCAAAAGAGCACTCTTTAATTGTTTAAGCTTAAGTGCTGGACTTTTTGCATAATACAACCTTCCCACTAATTTCCTCACCTTATTATGATGCACTGCTAACATCCTAAAATGATGAAAACACTCTGACATACCTTTCTAGAAAGACAAGCCAGTGAATGCCCATGTAAACCTGTGTTTTCTCTCACTCTGCAAGGATCTAACTCTTGCAAGATCTTCATTTTTTGTTTTAGACTTTTCTTACTATATGTACGTAAGAAATGTCGAAGCAAATCGATTGAATCCTGTCGCACACTACAAATACTACTGCACTTCCATGTGTACACTGGACCCTTAGTACGTCTCCCTAAAACTTCATCAGCTAACACCTCTTCTGCATCTCTAGACACAAGTTTCTCTTTTTCCATCACACAACCATCTTTCACCTCATATGCTCGACCACTGGTGTCAACTGCATGCACCAAATCATTTTCCTGAAAGTAAATCTCCTCATTAAAAAATGGCTCAGAACTTGAACTATGCATCCATTCTCCAGAAAATACTTCACAAAAATGAGTCCGATAAATTATTCTTTTCCATCTACTGTTCGATTTGAAAACATCAATTGCCTTATTAAGTATCCTAATTCTATTGATTACTAAAATAAATAATTTTTTCTTAACTTCAAAAGCCTGATCAACAATCTTCTCTACACTTTTCTTTTTCTTGTAAAAAGCAGCTCTCTGTTTACCTTTCTTTTCATTTTTTAGCAAATCTAAATCTACCCTATTGCGAAACATTCGTCTACGAATGTCCCTAAATTGATTTAACCTTCTATTGCTATCCATATTCTTCTCTCCTGCTCCAATAGAGAAATTTTTTGAGGGCCTCTCCTTCCATTTCAAATGTGCTCTTTCCTTCTGGATCTTCACATTACCGTTAACATTTGTTTTTGTTTTACATATGTTGCGAAAAAAAGACTTAGTTTTCTTACCAGGACCTTTTTGTGTTGTTTTTGAACTACTTGTTGTAGAGGATTCCTTTACTTCCGTTGCTAATTTTGTAATTTTCCGTATGGTATTTTTTCTTCTTCTTTGCCTTGACAGCATTTTTTCTTACTTTGTAAATGTTGATTTTAATCTGTTGTAAAGAAAAAAATAACACATTATAGACCACTATTAGCAAACAACAAAGCAATCACAATAAGCAAACAACATAAACAGTAATTTGCAACATATCTAAGTTTATACCACAGCAACTATATAACTAGGAGTAAGACACAAACCAACAGCAAAGAAACTCAGGGCCTTATTTATGAAGGCCTTGCGCCACCGGTGCGTCACTTTTGTCCCATGTTAAAAGTGACGCACTGGTGCCACAAGGCAATCATAAATAACACCCAAATGTAAATACCATTGATTTGCCACCAAAATCGCTTTTGGAATAACATTTAAAAAACACAGCGCAGGACCTATGTACAAGCATTCAATTTCACTACTGAAACCTCACTGTTTCACAAAATACAAATCCTCTATCTTGCAAATGTTCATAGCAAGCATTATCAAAACGCAAGACAGAAATCAATAGCAAAGAAACTCAGGACCTTATTTATGAAGGCCTTCCACAACCGGTGCATCACTTTTTTTGCATGTTAAAAGTGACGCTCCATCGCCACAACGCAATCATAAATAAGGCCCAAATGTAAATACCATTGATTTGCCACCAAAATCGTTTTTGGAATAACATTTAAAAAACACAGCGCAGGACCTATGTACAAGCATTCAATTTCACTACTGAAACTTCACTGTTTCACAAAATACAAATCCCCTATCTTACAAATGTTCATAGCAAACATTATCAAAAAGCAAGACACAAACCAACAGCAAAGAAACTCAGGGCCTTATTTATGGAGGCCTTGCGCCACCGGTGCGTCACTTTTGTCCCATGTTAAAAGTGATGCACCGGCGCCACAAGGCAATCATAAATAACACCCAAATGTAAATGCCATTGATTTGTCCCCAAAATCGTTTTTTGAATAACATTTTAGAAACACAGCGCAGGACCTATGTACAAGCATTCAATTTCACTTCTGAAACCTCACTGTTTCACAAAATACAAATCCCCTATCTTGCAAATATACATAGCAAGCATTATCAAAAAGCAAGACAGAAACCAATAGCAAAGAAACTCAGGGCCTTATTTATAAAGACCTTGCGCCACTGGTGCGTCATTTTTTTCCCCATGTTAAAAGTGACGCACCGACGGCACAAGGCAATCATCAATAACACCAATGTAAATACCATTGATTTGCCCCCAAAATCGTTTTTTGAATAACATTTTAGAAACACAGCGCAGGACCTATGCACAAGCATTCAATTTCACTACTGAAACCTCACTGTTTCACAAAATGCAAATCCCCTATCTTACAAATTTTCATAGCAAGCATTATCAAAAAGCAAGACACAAACCAACAGCAAAGAAACTCAGGCCCTTATTTATGAAGGTCTTGCACCACTGGTCCGTCACTTTTTTCCCATGATAAAAGTGATGCACCGGCGCCACAAGGCAATCATAAATAACACCCAAATGTAAATACCATTGATTTGCCCCCAAAATCGTTTTTAGAATAACATTTTACAAACACAGCGCAAGTCCTATGTACAAGCATTTCATTTCACTACTGAAACCTCACTGTTTCACAAAAGACAATTCCTCTATCTTGCATATTTTAATATCAAGCATTTCCAAAAAACATGCCACAAACCAACAAGAAAAAATCTCAATCTGCTTCCTAATTTGAGGTAACGCAAGTGACATAATTCTAAAACATTCAACTATATTTCTTTACAGAGGCACACTATTAATTGCTTAAAAGCCTTTCTTATACCCCAAAATCGTTTTTTAAATAACTTTTTACAAACACAGCACAAGTCCTATGTACAAGCATTCAATTTTACTACTGAAACTTCACTATCTGCTTCCAAATCTTCTCCATAGAGCAAATAAGTCTCTATCTAAATTAAATGAATCATTACTTACCTTTACAAATGCTTTGGGAGATTAAGAACAGTGTCAGACACACACACCAATTTTTCTTTAGCAGAGCAAAAGGTGTGCACTCAATACACTGAAACCAAGACTGGCAGAGAAAACCTCTAATTCTACACACATATGCCTCATTTCAACCAAGCAAAACTCTTCCCTCACTTTTTTCAAACCAACACCCTACCCCCTCTCAGGCCTTTCTATCTGTTACCATAGCAACTCCCTCCTAACTGAACTCTTAGGTTCAAAAGTTTATTCTACAATGTTGCAAATTAAGCCAGCAAGGATGTTTGACCTCTCAATACACCAGCTTATCCAGGGCATTATTGCTTTTAGTAACGTTTTCTTAACCATTCAAATTGCTTCTTTCACACAACACAACCATGCACCTTAACTTTCAGTTTTCAACTATCTGAATCCACCAATCATTGCTTGTGAAGAGCAGAGAAACTCCACAATTATTTTTTTGTAAACTCCTACTGTTGCAACTGCCATTTCATTTCCACACTTCATCTGACTGCACCAGAACCTTCTCTCTCCATGTATTCTGTTTGGATTATTGGACATAGCTACATCCACTGGGCTCAAAGGTATGCATTTTGCAGAAATTTTCACAACCTTGATTTACCAAATGTGAAAATCAAGTGGATTGGCCAGAGAGGATTGAGATGTCACCAATTGATACCATTGGTGAAAACCTTTTTGCATCTGCCAAACCCTGACCTCTTAATAGTGCACTGTGGAGGAAATGACTTGGGCACTTTAACTGAGGTAGGTCTGGAAATGCTTTTAAAGGATACCTTTGATCAATTGATGACACTTTTTCCACAAACTGCCTTGGTATATTCCAATATATGCCAAAGACAGAAATGGAACTGGTCCAACCAATTTTGTCCACAATTTGAGAAAGCACGGAAACATGTGAATAAATCTGTTTCTGCTTACATGAGAGACTGTGGAATGGGTTCCATATACAATATTAACTTGCGTTACAACATGCAAGACATCTACAGAGGAGATGGTGTGCACTTCTCAGATGAAGGGAATAGAATATTCCTCCTGAATTTAAGACTGTGCATTGGAACCTACTTGTAGGTACTTAAATCAGCCACAGAACCCAAAAGCTCTTTTCAGGGCTACCCTACCTCTGATCACTCATAATGATTTTTTTTTCTAACTTTTTTTACTATTTTTCACTAAAGTACGCTCCCCGGTATGCTTCCCGGTGCGCGTACTGGGCGCTCCCCCCGCGAAATTTAAAAAAAATATTTTTTTGGCCTTTATGAGCCTCCTACGTTGTTTGTCCTCCATCTTGTGTCTCGATTGTACCGTAACACAAAATGGAGGACTCCCGTAACGCTGCCGGTGCGCGTACCGGGGCACGCACCGGTAAGCGCTCCCTAAAAAAAGGTGGGAAAGTAATTTACAGAAAAAACACTGGAGACACTTTCATCAAATATAGAATAGGCCCTACTACATAGCAGTCCCTACCATTTACCCAAATTTTGTGGAATTCCATTGAGACATTTAGGCTGTAAGTCTGTTTAAATATCCTGAGGTAAATTACATGACAAAAACACATATGAAGTGTTAGAATTTACAACCAATTAAAAAGTTTCTTTCATTTTCTACGATTATTTCCTGACATTTGATTGGTTATGTACATGAATATATATAAAAAAGAGAGGGAAACACAGCCATTTTGACTACTACTTCCTGAAGTACATTTGAAAAGGAATTACACTGAGAACTTCAACTGCTTTTTCAAAGGTAAGTTGTTATTTTTGGAAAGTGAAGTATGTTATGCACTTTAAGTTAATTTGAGAAAAAATATTCTGATAGTTATGTACTATCCCTCTATAATAGTTATAGATTGAGATAGGCTTCTCTGTTACAGTTATAGATTGAGTTAGGCTTCTCTTGTATAATTATAAATTTACTTAGGCTTTATCACATACACTTTTTTATATTTCTAATTCCAGCCTGATACCATACACTACCCAAAGATAACTTCACTGTTAAAAAATCCAAACTACCTGTCTGAACTTAAACCCAACAGTACCCTATCTCTACTGATATATTTATTTTTTATGCAATTTACAGCAACAAAATGGAAGGAAAACAGAATATTTCTTTTGAAATTGTTTTGGACAACAACCCTGAAGAAAAAATTGCTGAGAATGATAACTTTGATGTTATGGATGAGTCTCTGGACCATGAATTAGTTCAGTGTGTGGAATCAATGGAATCACAGAATAAAAATGAGGACATTCCAGACAATATATTGTTAGAAGTTTTATTAAATTATGAAAAAGAATCAGAAGAATAAATTTATATTTAATAATCAAAAATTGTTCGAGACATTATTCATTTTTATATGTAATTCATCAAGTAGTTCCAAAATGTTTATAATATAAAGTGAGACTTATAGTATACTGTGCAACTTTTTTGTGTTACATAGTAAGTTTGCTCATAGTTACTTCCTTTCTCCCACTATATTATCTCCAATGTGTATTTAACATCTCTTTATCATCTCCTGCCTCCATGTTGTTTCTGCTTTCCTGACAGACTATGGTATGAATTCCATATACCACAATAACTTCTGTAACAACATACAAGATATCTACAAAGGAGACGGTGTATATTAAATTTTAGACTCTGCATTGGTACCTACATGTTGGTACTTAATAAAAAAAACAACAAAAAGAACAATTAATAAACATGCAATTTTTGAAAAGTCTGTCATTCTTTTTTCCCCATGGTACGCTCCCCGGTACGCTCCCCAGTCCGCTCCCCGGTGCGCGTACCGGGCGCTCCCCCCGAGCAAAACGAAAAAAAAAAAAATGTTTTGCTCCGCCGGGCCCTTTTATAGCCCCCACATCAAACCTAGGGAGTCAGGGGGGTTTATCCCTGCCCCTTTATGGTCATTTGCCCCTTTGTTTTGGCCACCTCTTGTGTCTCGATCCTACCGAGACACAAGATGGCGGCCGCTCCGGACTGTTTCAAATGTTTACAGACACCCGAGAGCCAATCAGCTTTCTGTGCGCAAGTCGCGTGGTGCGCCCGGTGCGCTCCCCGGTGCGCGTACCGGGGCGCTGCCATAGATATATATATTTTTTTGAACCTAAATTACTCGAAATCCACTGGAGCACATATCTTGAGACATAGCAAAGGCACATCGGGCTACCAGTCCCTACAATTTTGCCAAGTTTGGTGGAAATCCATTCAGCCGTTCGGGCTAAAAGTGAGTTTGACCCCCCCTTTTATCTCGGACCCCGCTTGACGAATCCCCTTCAAACTTCCAGGGAAGAACCGGAGCTTGAAGAGGCAAATTTGAGGAAATTTTCAGGCAGATTCGTCAACCGGCGCCAAAGTTATTCCAAATAGAATTTTGAGATTTTGCATTGAAAAAAATCCTAACTATAACTACCTACTGGCGACCGCCAGTAGGTAATATATATATATATATATATATATATATATATATATATATATATATATATATATATATATATATATATATATATATATATAGAGAGAGAGAGAGGGAGAGCGAGATGTCTAGATGCATACAGATTTATTTGTTATATTTTTATATTGGTTAAAGATTTTGGAAATGTTAATATGAATGAAAATTATTAGTTTAATAATGTTTTTTTAAGTAGCTATTTGTAAATATATGGATATTTATTCTTACATTGTTGTGTTTACGTTTTTTTCATTACATAGAGGGGCCGATTCCGATCCGGGTCGGAAGGGCACCAAACGCGATCCGGTCGGTAAAAACTACGAGCCGTACACGTGTTTTCCTCTCGACTCGTACAGCTGTACGAGCAAGCAAGTACAATGTGAGCTACGGAAAATTCACCGACTGAGTCGTTTCTGGGTCCAAACCGCTCAGTATGTCTTGGCCGTAAGCTAACCATAACAAACAAAAAGATGGGGAGAGGGTCCGAGGGAATGTTTAACAACCTCAGCACAGTTATAATCCCCCTTCAGACTATGGAAAACACAAAGAATAACTGTGGGTCTTAGAATATAGGAAAACTATTTGTGTGGAAATGGCTATGTGTAAGCTTCCAAATGTAAGCAAAATATTGGACAATTACCTATTGTGAGTAAGTGTCCATCAGTTACTCTTCCTGTACTGCCCAATTCATCATGTGGTTTACTTCACAGTAGGTAGTCCAAGTTAACCAACTCCAAGGTGTTATTGGGAGATGGTTGATGTTGATGAGGTAATTTACAGGGTGATAGGTAGATGTTGTTTGTAACTGAAAGCAGTGCAAATGTGATTCGTGAATAGTGATAAAGAAGTGTGTTTATAGTAAAATTGGATAGTGAACGCAATATAACTTTATTCTGGAGCCGTGCACTTCCAACAATAAAAACAAATAGAGTGCAAAAAAGTCAGATGGTTTTAACAAATAAATACTGACTGGGTTATCTGGTCGACATGTTTCTGCGGACATTTAAAGGTCCACATTGGTACCTGCCGCTTCTTCAAGACCCATAAACTTACTTGCTATTGCTCTTGTGATAAGTTAAAAATTGTGAACAAAAATGGTAAATGTCACCTGTTCACATCTGGATTCCCTCCTTTGATTCAAGGGGAAAGTGTTTCCTCCTCACCTGGCAAGCAGCTCAGGACAATGGAGCACCGATCTCTCCGTCAGTACTCCTGGCAGCCTTCTAGATTCTATATTGAGTGATATTATTCAGTGTTGCGCTCTTCAGGTAATTAAGCTTTGGAATATATCCTAATGGTGTGCATCAACGCGAGAAGTATAGAAGATTCTACAGCAAAGCGTCCCTGTAGTGCGGGGAGTCAGTACGCGACGGGATCCTTCACGATCGCGTTTCGGTTCCGGGTGCATTACCTGAAGAGTGCAACACTGAATAATATCACTCAATATAGAATCTTCGCCACACACTCGTTGGAGAAGAACACCTTTGAAATCACAAGGCTTTTTAGAACCCGGTCTCGAGCAGAGCCGGGTCGGAATTATCACCGGCACCGCGACCTGTGGTCATATATCTATTTCCTACAGCCCTGAGGAGTCGCAGAAACTGCGTTTTCTGGCGAAGAAACACGTGTCGGCTGGCTTTTCCATGAGCAGAAAATAAAAAAAGAAGAACCAAAGCACTGATGCTCCAATCCTCCGTCTGCGATCATTGAACTTTATGTCCATTGAGACATCCTTTGTGCTTGAACTTTATTTAAGTGTGCAGCAGGTTTTGCTTCTTCTGTATACAGTGTGTTTACCAAGCACACTTTGAGGGGTTTCAGGGAATTACCCCTCACCTGCATGCACCTTTTGCTTCATTGTGTTCTCCTGCGCGTTAACCTGAGCAGTGCGCACAGCATTTCCCTTACAACTAAAACCCTGTTTGATGCTGTCGTCTTTTGTTTGTTTTGCTTTACGCATCCAGGTACTTTTGTGAGAACTGTGTTGCATTTATCATCAACTTTAACTAAGTGACTTCTACCATCTTTAAGTCTATTTTAAGTACAGTATTGTGGATTTTTGTTGTTTGTGGTCTTGTGTTAAGTCTATATAAAGAATAATTATTTTTATAAAACCTGTGTTGTAGTCCATCTGTAGTGTTTTTACTGTATTACTGTGTGTATTCACAAATGCTTAACACACTGCCTCTGAAATAAGCCTGTCTGCTCGTGCCAAGCTACCAAGGGGGTGAGCAGGTGTTATCCAGTAGTGAAATCCACTTTCCCTGACTTAGAAGCAAGGGTCCCTATTTGGTCAAAGGTGTATACCATTGCCAACTAGAGACCCCCAGTTATAACATTGGAGGTCAGCGGTGAGGATTTGAACGTGAATTTGTGACTCATATACTGTAATTGATGTACACTACTAGTGAGTGCAGACCAAACACGACCACATACTTTTTTTTTGGGTAGAATTGTTTTTCCTTGGGCTGTTATTTTTACTGAGAACTGCCAATTCTTACAGCCATGAGTAGACCAGCATTTGTTGCATCCATGGCTCTAGATTTTGAGGAAGAGAGGTTAGAAACATACACTTTGAAACAGCTAAAGCATCTCTACAAGAAATTGAAAATTGCTGCACCAGGCATTTCCAAAAAGGATGACTAACAAAAGGGGTTGAGGGCCTGGGTAGAAGCAAGAAATGCCCCAGAGTTGGTGGTATAGCCAGCTGGGATGCAACTGGATGGGCCAGTGTTTCCAGCCAGGGGAGGGGTACAGTCCCCCCAGGCAGTATTTCCTCTTCCAAAGACCTGTCCCCCAGAGAGCGGGAAGACAGGGAGAGAAATAGGGTACACACGCTGAAGATGGCTGAGCTTAGGATGGAGGGTGAGAGGGAAATAGAGAATTACAGATTGTTTTTGGAGAGAGAATGAGAATAGAACATGAGAGGATGTCGAGGGAGTTAAAGCTCAAGGCAAAGGCCTTAGAGATTAATCCCTCTGGTGGCAGCACTCCATCAGTGCCTTCAGAAGGCAGGGTATATATCCCAAGGATGTCATCAAAGATTTTCATAAGCATGAAGATATTGGGCAGTGGTTTACAGCCTATGAGATAGCAATGTTGGTCCACCAGGTCCCTGAGAAGGATTGGGGAGCTGGGTTGTGGGGCCGCTTTGTGAGTGAAGGGAGGGACACAGGAAACCACCTGGGTAGAACATGTATCTTTCTTTTGCAGAGCTATGGATGGCTGGGTGAAGGGTAGCAACGTGAACACTTTTGAAGCGCTCTATGATTTGGTTGCAAGGGAGCACTTGTCTGCTAACGGTTTTCCAGAGCTACGCCAGCACCTAATTGATAGCAAGTTAACTAACCCTAGGAAACTTGCTGAGGAGGTGGACCACTGGGTCAGTACCAGGGTCCACACGGCTTATGTGGGAGACTCAGCCAAAGGGGGGCAGAGTCCCCAGTAGAAGAGTGAGGGGGGGCAAGGGTAAACAGAGGGAGTTCCAGAAAGGCACCAAAGTAATTCCCAAGGGAACCAAGGCAAAGGTTCCCAGCCTCCCCCTGAGAAAAAGCCAGAACCCCTTACAGGTAAACCTGTTCACAGGAGGCCTGATACTTACCTTCAGTGTAATCAAAAGGGACACAGTTGGTATGATCCCCAGTGTCCCCAAAAGGGTCAGCATGTGCGACCCCGTGCACCACCCCGTCAGAGGGCCAGTATAGCCCGGGGTGGGGAGGGGATGGGTTACCCAAGGTGGGTAGGGTACTGCAGAAATGCCCTTTGTCTCATTAGGAGACTTTGAGATGGTCCCTAAAACTCAGCTGCCTGATAACACTAAAATGTACAGGCAGTAGGTGACCACCAATGGCCATAGAGTGGAGGCTCTGAGGGACACCGGGGCTATTGTCACAGTTGTCAGTTGCCGGTTGGTGTCCAAGGAGCAGGTTATCCATCATGCATTCTTCCCTGTAGTCGCAGCGGAAAACTCACAGAGCCAGTGTGAGGTGGCTGAAGTTCCCTTTGAGTGGGGAAGGGGGTCTCTGTTACTCTTCAAGTAGCTGTGAGGCCAGCCATGCCTGTGGATTGTCTGTTGGGCAATGATTTAGAGAACTCCCCTTGGGCTAAGGTGTAGAAGAAGGCTCATTTGGAGATGTTGGGTCTGCCTGAGTAGGCGTGTGTGACCACTCGGTCTATGGCAGCCAGTAACAAGAGGTCCTGGAGCCTGAAAGTATGGCCCAGGAACCTGCCTTAAAGAGAAGAGGTAGAGGGCATGGGAAACCAGCCCCCATTGTTTCAACAGTCCAGGAGGAGGCAGACCTTGAGGGGGATGCCCTGGAACCTACAGGGGAACAAATTGCTGAACTGGGGAACCTATCTGAGCTGACCCATTGGCAGGAGGAAGGAGGACCCTCCAGGGAGGAATTTTGTGCAGAGCAGAAGAAGTGCCCTTCTCCTGTGGGTTTGCGGCAACAGGCCACACACCAGGCAGCAGGTGATCAGTCTAGATCACATTGGATCAACTGAGAGAACAACCTCTTGTATAGTGAGCCTAAGGTTGCTGAGCCTGTGTCAGCCTGTTTGCTGGTGGTTCTCCAGCGCTTCAGAGCCTTCCTACTGGGGTTGGCTCATGATGTGCATTTAGCTGGACATCTGGGGCAGGACAAGAACTTTGAAAGGCTTGTCACCCACTTTTATTGGCCCCAGATGTGAAAGAGTTCAGGTACTGATTGTAGGACTTGTCAAACTTGCCAGGCAAATGAGAAAAGTGGAAGGAAGCACAGGGCTCCTCTCCAACCTTTCCCTGTAGGCAGTTCCCCCTTTGAATTGGTAGGCATTGACATTGTGGGGCCACTGGACCCCAAGATAGCCATGGGATACAGGTTTATTCTGGTCTTGGTGGACCATGCTACTCGTTACCCGGAAGCCATCCCACTCAGGACAGTGACGCCCCAGTGGTGGGACATGCACTGATGGGTTTTATCCCAAGTGGGGTTCCCCAGAGAGTTGGTGAGGAGACTGAGCCTCTTCCTGACAGAGCAAGAAGGGTCAGTGGATGGTGTCAGCCTCTCTGCCACAATTACCCCTGAACAGCAGCAAGATTGTCGCCAACTGTTGGAGCAATTCTCTCATTTGTTTTCCCTGATTCCTGCTGTCACTGACTTGTGCGTCCATGATGTGGATACTGGGGAAAGTCTTCCTGTGAAGCACAAGGCTTACAGAGTGACTGACAGGGTCAGAGCTTACATCAAGGAGGAACATCTCAATGTTCGCTCTTTGGTAAAACACCATCTTGAGGTTCAAGATCTTCTTGATGAAGCCCCTGACATTCTTTTTATGTCGGAAACCTGGCTTCATAATGATGCCTCTGCTGCTATCAACTTGGCTCTTCCCCCTGAGTATACCATCTATACTCTTAACCGTGACTCCAGAGGGGGTGGCATTGCTGCCGCTATTAAAACTAGGTATCCCTGTACATGGAAACCTATGGATATTGTGGGTTGCGAAAGTGCCTACTTCTCTGTCTCCGTTAATTCGCATTTTTCTTTTTCTGGCTTACTCATCTACCGACCCCCGGGCCCTGATGCTGCTTTCAGGGCTGCTCTCCCTGAGGCTGTTAGTTCTCTGGCCCTAACGACGGCCAATTTTAACATACTTGGGGATCTTAATCTCCACTTTGATTCCCCCTGTCCTTCGGCGGCCAGTAGCACCTGTGCTGATCTGGAGGCTCTCCAACTTTCACAATTAGTTCTTCATGACACACATATTGGTGGTCATACCCTTGACCCTTTTTTTACTTCTCTTACATCGGTCAAAGTCCTGCCTCCTAGACCTATGGCTTGGACTGACCACCACCTAATTGAATGCCATCTCTCACTTGAAGACCCTCCCATAGCTGCCCCTACTCCTACTATTTCCAGGCGCCCGTGGAAAAAGTTGAAGCTCAGTGATTTCCATCTGCTTTTAGCTGAAGCCCCCCTGGCTCCTTTCACAGATGTGGAGTCCGGCTATAATCTATACTGCCGTTGGCTCACCAATGCGCTGGACAAGCTTATTCCTTATGCCTTGACTAAACAACAGCGCAGCCATCCCAGTCCTTGGTATGATGATGCTCTTCGACTTTTAAAAAAATCTTGCAAACAAGCCGAGCGAGCCTGGCGCAAGTCTTATGACCCGGCTAGGAAAGCTTTGTACCTCGCCACTATCAAGACCTATCATCGAGCCATCTGCAGGGCCAGGGCCGCCTACTTCTCACTTGAATTCAGTGCTAGTTCCAACCCCAGCAAACTTATCTTTAAAGCACTGAAAGATCTTACGGCTTGTAGAGCCTCTAATACCGAGATCTGCTCTACCTCCCACTGTGAGGATTTGGCCGCTTTTTTTATCAATAAAGTGGAAGGAATCTATCGAGCCTTTCCCAGCTCTACAGGCCCCCGGCAGCTCATCACAGCCACTTCCAAAACTACTCTCTCGCTATCTTATCTTCCGGAGCTTTCTACGGAGGAGTTTGACAAACTCGTGATCAGGGTGAAATCGGGTTCCCCGAAAGATCCCTTGCGGCCCTCACAATTTAGAGAATCCTCCGCCTGCCTTCCTCCGCTCTGTAAACTCATCAATCTTTCATTGTCCTCGGGCTCTGTACCAGCTGCCTGGAAACAGGCGCAGGTAATTCCCATTCTGAAAAAACCTGCTTTGGACCCTAAAAAAGCTGAACACTATCGCCCCATCTCTCTCCTCCCGTGGGCTACTAAGCTGACTGAGGCCCATGCTAATACTATTCTAGCAAGACATCTCCATTCTGTGAATATTTTGTATCCTTTGCAGAATGGGTTCAGGCCCGGCCATAGCACCGAGACGGCGCTCCTGTATATGGCCGAACATCTCCGCATGTTAGAGGATGCAGGTCACACGGCGGCACTTGTGCTCCTCGATCTAAGTGCCGCCTTCGACACCGTCTCCCATGACATTCTACTCCAACGTCTGGTTGAGGCAGGGGTGGATAAGCTGGCCCTTGAATGGTTCAGATCTTTTCTATCTGATCGCTCCTTCAGGGTCATCACTCCCCCCTTTGAATCCAAACCTCATGCGGTTGCCCAGGGCGTCCCCCAGGGATCGGCCTTAAGCCCCACTCTTTTTAACCTTTATGTCCAGCCGTTGGCTGATGTCGCCAAGCGTGGGAACCTCTCCATCGTGTCCTACGCTGACGACACGCAGCTTGCGGTTGCGATTAGTGGGGCCTCCGATCTCGAGGCGGCAAAGTTCCGTGAGGGACTTATATCTGTGGCCCACTGGATGAATGATAATTTCCTACAATTGAATGCAAAAAAAACCGAGGTGCTCATTGTGGGGAAACAAACTCATCTGTGGGGTGACAGCTGGTGGCCACGTGAGCTCGGTCCTACCCCTACCCCTGTCACTGAAGTCAAAAACCTCGGGGTGTGGTTTGACTCCCAACTAAGTTTTTCCACTCACACTAAAAAGACCGCGGCATCTTGCTTTGGAATCCTGCGTCAGCTTCGGTCCACTTTCAAATACTTTGACGCTCCTACACGCCAACTCATTGTGCAAGCTTTGATTTTGTCTAAATTAGACTATGCCAGCTCTCTTTTTCTTGGAGTCAATCAGGCTGAGCTCTCCCGTCTCCAACGCGTCCAGAACGCTGCCGCCAGGGCTCTGGTTGGTTTGCCTAAATTCTGTTCAGCTAGGAGAACCATTTTTAATCTCCATTGGCTCCCGGTGGCACAGAGAATAAAGTTTAAATCTCTGATTTTGACATTCAAAATCCTTAAGCTTTCTTCTCCTCAGATCCTGCAGCAACTCATTCTTCCTTATGTTCCAGTCCGTCCTCTGCGGTCTTCTGTTCTCCACCTTGCCACTGTTCCCCGTTTCAAGAGATCCAGGATTGGCGGCAGCTCCTTCCGAGTCCTTGCCGCCAAACTGTGGAATTCCTTGCCCGTCCACATCCGTGCCATCGATGAGCTCCTTGCTTTTAGGAAGGTGGTTAAAACCTTTCTTTTCCCCATAGCCCCTTAGTTCTGTTGCCGCTGTGTTGTGTTTTCCATCTCCTGTCCGGTTTTTGTTCTGCACTAGCGCCAGGACGCCCCTTTGCTGGGGCAGCTGTGCGCTCAATAAATCAGGATAACATAACATAACATAACAAGTCTCCAAGATGGTTGCCTTAGGGGTGATTGAGTCCTCCAACAGTATTTGGGCCAGCCCAGTGGTCTTGGCCCCTAAAACTGACACACCTAGTGCCACACCCGAACTCCAGTTCTGTGTTGACTACCGAGGGGACACTCAAGTCACCAGCTCTGACGCAAACCCTATCCCCAGAGCTGATGAGCTCATTGATCGGTTAGGGACTGCACAGTATCTCAGCATGTTTGATTTGATGTCTAGGTACTGGCAGATCGCCTTGACTGATGGTGCAAAGGAGAGGTCAGCATTCTCTACACCAGATGGGCACTACCAATTCCGGGTTATGCCCTTTGGGTTGAAGAATGCCTCTGCCACCTTTCAAAGGTTGGTCAACCAGGTGTTGACTGGACAGAAAGATTTCAGTGCCGCATACCTGGATGACATTGCAGTGTACAGCGCCAATTGGAAAGAACATCTGCACCACCTCTGGAAAGCATTGATGGCACTGCGCAAGGCAGGCCTGACAATCAAGTCGAGTAAGTGTCAGATCGGGCAGGGTTCCGAGGTGAACTTGGGGCACCAGGTAGGGGACGGCCAGGTGGCGCCCCTACAACTCAAGATTGATAGCCTCCTTGCATGGGAACACCCAAAGACTCAGACGCAGGTGGCAGGTGGCTATTACAGGAGGTTTGTTAAGTGGTATGGCAACATTTTTGCACCCTTGACTGAGCTGACTCCCAGGAAGCATCCCAAGAAAGTGAACTGGACTGACACTTGTCAGAATGCTTTTGACGCACTGAAGACTGCCATGTGCACAGCACCCGTGCTCCAGGCACCCAAATTCTCAAAGAAATTTATTTTCAAACAGACGCTTCAGAGCATGGCGTGCAGGCTGTTCTTTCACAGATTAATGAGGAGGGCCTAGGCCAACCTGTAGTCTTCATCAGTAGGAGGTTACTTACACAGGAACAGAGGTGGAGTGCGATTGAGCGTGAGGCATTTGCTGTGATCTGGGCACTGAAGAAGTTGAGACCATACCTGTTTGGGACTCATTTCCGGGTGCAGGCAGACCACATGCCCCTCAGATGGTTGATGTAGATAAGGGGTGAGAACCCAAAGTTGTTGATGTGGTCCATTTCCCTACAGTGATGGACATTATGGTGGAACACCGCCCTGTTACAGAACATGCCAATGCTGATGGTTTGTCCAGATTTTTCCACCTTAGTGAATAGAACTCCCAAGGGAAAGGGTAGTTCTCCCCACATTTCAGCTGGAGGGGACACATGTTAGACCTGGTATCATTGGCATGAGTCTCCCTTCCATTTTTTACTGATTGCCTCCTCTGTTTTTGATCTGTTTTGCTGGTTAGATGCTTTGGGCACTTTGCCACTGCTATTCAGTGCCACAGTGCAAGTGCTCCATATGTTAAATTGATGTACTGATTAGTGACTCCATGATTGGGTTATTTGATTTACTTGCCAGACCCTAGTACAGTGCACCATGTGTGCCCAGGGATTGTAAATCAAATGCTGCTGGTGGGCTTGCAGCACAGGTTGTGACATCCACAGAAGCAGCTTGTAAAGTGTGTCTCAGGCCTGCCATTGCAGAGCC